>NW_020954572.1:18446287-18518654 GCF_900497805.2 Vombatus ursinus | reverse complement strand
GAAAGAAAGAAAGAAAGAAAGAAAGAAAGAAAGAAAGAAAGAAAGAAGAAAAAAAAAAGCAGGTCATCAAAATTAACCAGCACCTTAACTAAGCACAGGCCATGTTCCACACCCATAATTCCCCACCTCTGCTAAGAAGGGAGGGAGGTGATTATGCTTGGTTTGTATGAAATTGTTGTCTTGCTGAACTATACAGTTTCTGCATTTTTTTTCAGTTTATTTCTTAAATCTGGTTCTCTGAAAGACTTCTTAAACGACCAGTCCTTTTTTTCCTGTAAACCCATTAAGCAACAGAGATTTCTAGACAGTTACACAGTAGCTTTCTCGTGTCTTCTTTCATTGCTCGACTTATGTTTTTCATGTGTATTCAGTTGCCCGAATTGCTTCTCTGATGAATAAGGAGTAAGTCACCCCTGTAGAGCTGACCTCAAAAACCCAAGCCTATTAAGTGATGCTAAATGTGACAAAACACAAATGATGTCATCGGGCAGTGTATGACTAAGAAATAAATGGTACCAGTGACAAATGCATTAAGTTAGAGGAGTGAGAGCTTCCTGTGGCCTGGAGTGGTCATGGAACACTTCATGGGAGAACCAGGATGAGAGGTGAGCCTTGAAGGACAGGGAGGACTTGAATTGTTAGAGAGGATGAGGGAGATGGAATAATCAAAGAGACAGAAGTGGAAATGTGTGTGATATATTTGGGGGCAGTGAGTAGACCAGTAAGATTGGAGTTGAGGGTATAGGATACAGGAATAGTGAGAGGTAAATTTGGGAAGATAGGTTAGGATCAGACTGTAGTGTCTATATGAATTAGATTGAAAAAGTCCTTAGAGGATAGATCATGTGCCATAGTGCTATAGAAGTAATAGGCATTTAATCAATATTTTTGAATATATGAATGGAAAGCAAAGGAGTTGCTAGAGTTCCTTCAGCCTGTCTTCACATACCCAAGTCATCATTGCTTTCTACAATCCCCTTTGCAGAGAAATCTAAGGAGATGATTCCCAAGCAATGAATGGAGTCAATCTCGGGTTTTATGGCTTCCACAACCCTGGCTGGGACAGTTGTGTTGACATAGCTCCATCCCCACATACCTAGACAGAGATGTCTAAGGGACATAAGCAGTGCCTCTAGGTTCCCCAGGTTGTGCAGTGGATAGAGTGCCAGGACTGGAGTCAGGAAGACTTCTTCAGTTCAAAGTTGGCCTCAGACACTTACAGCCATGTGACCCTGGTTAAGTCACTTAACTGTTTGCTCCAGTTTCCTTATCTATCAAATGGGCTGGAGAAGGAAATGACAAACCACTCTAGTATCTTTGCCAAGAAAACCCCAAATGGGGTCATGAGGAGTCAGACACGATTGAAATAACACAACAACTATGTTCCCTTAGCTTATGCTCACGCCTCACTCACTCACTCACTCATTCATTCATTCATTCAAGTAATTTATTAAGCCCTAGGTATTATATCAGGCGCTGGGAATACAAAGATAGAAATGAACCAGCCCCTGCTCTTGAGGAGTTTCTATTCTATTGGCTTCCTATTACATCTCAGGTGATACAAACTCTTAAGCATTTAAGGCACTCCTCAGTCTGGCTCCCACCTACTTTTCTCATCATATTTCATGTTACTGTCCTTCATGAACTTTCTGTGTCACACTCTGCTCTAGTCTATGAGAGCAGCCAACTAGCTGCTCCCCAAATGGTCCAGCTCCCATTTTTGTGCATTTGCACAAGTTGTCCCTCATCTACTCTTTCCTCATCTCTACATCACAGGATTTTTATTTACCTTCAAGGCTGACTTCAGATGCTGCCTCCTCAATGGAGCCTCACCCGATTGCCTTCCTACCCCCAACCCATTTTTGTTCTAGGTGGCTCAGTCAGCAAGAGTGCTGAAGTTGGAGTCAGGAAGACTTGAGTTCAAATCCTGCCTTAGATACTTACTAGCTATGTGACCCTGGGCAAGTCACTTAACTTTTCTCAGTCATAGTTTCCCCACTTGTAAAATGAGGATAATAATAGCACCTACTCACAGAGTTGTCATGAGGATCAAATTGGATAAAATATGTATAGTGCTTTGCAAAACTTAAAGCACCATATAAATGCTAGCTATTTTACTTAGTTATTTATATATTCTATCTTGCCACTCCACCCCCTACGGACTGTTAAGTTCTTGGAAGGCAGGAACTGTTTCTTTATTTTTGTATCCTCGGCACCTGGTAGATGTTCAACAGATGTTTGTCAAAACAAATTGTCCTTTCCTATGCTTAACATTAGCACAGCTAAATAGCTTAAGAAGGCAAAGGGGGAGTTCTTCAAGGCTCGGGCAGCAGCAACATATTCAATCACATTGAATCAAACCTTATGAAGTATGGTTGTGATTGACAGGTGAGATGGAACTCTGAGAGGAAGCCAAGTCAACAGAATGGGTTGAGATCTTTGGGTAGAGGCTGAGAAGTTAGCAGTAAAGGCAGCAGAAGCTTTTCTGCTTCACTTATGTGACACTGGTACTGGTCACTGAAAGAACTATCTAGAAATGGCTTTCTGGGCAACCTGGCAAAATGGCAGCCTGGGCTGCAGTGATTAAATATGGCTGGCAGTAAAGTCATGTAGGATAACCTCACAAGGTCCTTTCCAACCCCCCAAATTACTAAGAAAAGACACTATTTAACAGTTGAGCAAAGAAAAACATCTATATCTTTTATACACATCCCTTGTTCCCCAATGTCGGAACATGGATTGAGAAAATAGACACAGAGAGCCCAATTATTCAATTCAGTTCAATGCAATGCAGCAAATAGTCATTAAATGCCTACTATTTGAAAAGTCTTATACCAGGCCCTGAGGATTCAGAGACAAAACAGAGATTACGTTCTACTTAATAAATTAAACAATAAATAACAAGCATATGCTTTTGCTGTTCTTTTGTCTACTATTACACTCATTGGATTTCTCTCTTCTCCTGACATTCATGATAATTAAAATTAATTAGGTCAGTAGATTACCAATACATACCCTGATCCATTTCTTTCCGTCTTCTGTTGTTGTTGGGAGCACTTTAACTAATCTACATGTAGATTCTAGATCTGCTCACCTCTTCTCAGCATTTATAGTCAACATCATAGAACCAACCTATCCTTCCATCCTCCCAGCAGATGGGTGGTGCTGCCATTTCCTCCTCCTCCACCTAGTGCTCCTCTTATGTTTCCCGTTGTTCTGGGTGGGTCTTGTTTAGAGAAAAGGAAGCTCCTACCTAAAGCTTTTTTAAATTGCTGAGGGATTTATTTCAGTGGCCTCCTTTTCAAGTCACAAAGGCTTTGAGCG
Source organism: Vombatus ursinus (assembly GCF_900497805.2). Lineage (NCBI taxonomy): Eukaryota > Metazoa > Chordata > Mammalia > Diprotodontia > Vombatidae > Vombatus > Vombatus ursinus. Next base: position 18,515,330 of record NW_020954572.1, on the reverse strand, counting down.
GCCTGAAGAGGAAGCTTGGTGTTTGTGAGGTTTTTTGAATTTTTTTTTGATCTGTCTCTTTACAACTTTTGTTGTCTTACGGGGAAAGTCTATTCAGGACAAAATGGTAATGAAAGGAAGTTCAAATTCCAGTCCATAATGACCCGGAAAACTTTACGCCAAAAGAAAGTCAAAGAGAAGTCAGGGGATTGTGGCTAGAGATTAGGTGGGGTACACAAGTTTGTGTATAGTCACACACAAACCAGACCCATAACTGAGAAAAGTAAGCAGAGGTGATGTAGGAGCAGCCTTCACAAAAGAGTGAATTTCATTTGGCAATTTCAAAAGGCTATTTACATGTTTACTGATGGTTGTCAGAGGTAAGAGGCGGTTAATTCCCTGAGTTAATCTGGATGATTCATATTAAATTTCTATGGCTATTATAACAAATGCTTGACATCACTCCATTTTTTGGGGGCCAGGTATGAATGGGAAAGGATCTATAGTCAGATTCAATGCAATGAAAATTTGCTTAACACCTTTTATGTATAAGATCTAGTGCGACAGATGATAAATAATGATTAAGCTACATTCCTTGTTCCTAAAGAGTTTATAATGTATTGGGGAAGATAATACTTATTCACAAATAATTATAATTCAAGGCAGTGTGCACTACTACAGAGGAAGTATCATAGGAATGCAGAGGAGGGAGGGAAGGATCACTTTCAGCTGTGGTGATCAAACAGCCAATCATTCAATAAACATTTATTAAATGCCCATTATGTGCCAGGTACTATGCTAAGCAATGGGGATACAAAAAGAGGCAAAAGACAGTCCCTGTCCTCCAGGAGCTCACAATCTAATGGGAGAGACAACAAGCAAACAAATACGTATGAAAAAACTACACAGAATAAATAGTAAATAATTAATAGAGGTATGGCACTAGAATTGAGAGGTTTGGAAAAGGCTTCCTGTAGAAGGTGGGATTTTAGTTGAGACTTAAACGAAACCAATAGACAGAGATGAAGAGGGAGAACATGCCAGGCATGGGGGACAGCCAGAGAAAATGCCCAGAAATGAGAGATGGAGTGTCTTGTTCATGGAAGAGTAAGGGGCCAGTGTCACTGAACTGAAGAGTACATGGCAGGGAGTAAGGTGTAAGAAGACTAGAAAAGACTAGGAGGGGGCTAAGTTATGAAGGACTTTGAATATCAAACAGAGGATTTTGTATTTGATCTTGGAGAAAATAGGGAGCCACTGGAGTTTATTGAGTGTGTGTGTGTATGTGTGTGTGTGTGCCATGATTTGACCTGTGTTTTAGCAAAATCACTTTGGTGGTTGAATGGAAGATGCATTGCAGTGGGGAGAGACTTAAGGCAGGCTGACCCACCAATAGGCTATTGCAATAGTCCAGGTATGAGGTGGTGAGGGTCTGTATTACAGTGATGGTAGTGTCAGGAGAGAAGGGGATGTATTTGAGAGATATTGCAAGGGGGAAATCAACAAGTCTTGGCAACAGATTGGATGTTGGGGTAGGGAGGAAATAGTGAGAAGTACAGGATGACTCCTAGGTTGTACGCCTGAGGGCATGGGAGGATGGTGTTCCCCTTTACAGTAACAGGGAAGGTAGGAGGTGGGGACGGTTTGGGGGACAGATAATGATTTTGGTTTCAGGCATGCTGAGTTTAAGATGTCTACTGGACATCCAGTTCAAGACATCTGAAAGACAGTTGAAGTTAAGTTAACAGCAAAGAGGTTAGTACAGGAGAGGTAGATTTGCGAATCCTCAGCATAAAGATGGTAATTAAATCCATGGGAGCTGATGAGATCACCAAGTGAAGTAATAAAGAAGGAGAAGAGAAAAGGGACCAAAACAGAACCTTGTGGGACACTTACAGTTCTAGGACATGGTCTGGATAGAGACCCAGCAAAGGAGACCAAGAAGGAGTGGTCAGATGGATAGGAGGAAAACCAGGGGAGATTGGTGTCCTGAAGACCTAGGGAGAAGAGGGTGATCACAACAATGTCAAAGTCTGCAGAGAGGTCAAGAAGAATGAGGATTGAAAAAAGACCATGGGATTTGGAAATTAAGAAATCTTTTGTAATTTTGGAGAGAGCAACTTCAGTGAAGTGATGAGGTCAGAAGTCAGATTGTAAGAGGTTAAGAAGAGAGTGAGAAGAGACAAAGTGGAGCTAGTTATTACAGATGGCCTCTTCAAGGAGTTTAGCCACAAAGGGCAGAAAAGATATAGGATGATATAGTAAGGATGGAACAACCAAGTGAGTCATGAGGATGGAGGAAACATGGGTATGTTTTTAGATAATAGGGAAGCAACCAGTAGAAAGGCAGAGATTGGAAATGAGTGAAAGAGTGGGGATGACAAGAGGAAATCTGTTGTAGGAGACAAGTTGGAATAGGTTCAACAAGCATTTATTAAGCACCTACTACATATACAAAGAATGAAACAGTGAGAAAAGTTATCATGATGGAGCTAGCATTTGAAGTGGGTTTTTAAAGACGAGTTGAATTTTGATAGGGAGACATGAGGAAAGAAGGCATTCTAGGCAGAGGGACAAGCATAAATAAAGATGGTGAAGCAGTAAAGTGTAATGCATACTTATTCTGGAAATGGCAATAAATAATCCAATTCAGTGGAAGCATAGGACTGGTATGGAAACCTCTGAGCCCTGAGATTAGAAAGTAGATTGAGAACTATTTGTTGTAGGGCTTTGAACAGCCAGCTAAGGTGTTTGGGTTTTGTTTGCTGGGCAAAGCTGAGACATTCCAAGTTTCTCAGTGGCAGACAAAGAATAGGGAGTAATAAAAGTTTGCACAGAAGTCTCAAACCTGGCTGCCTGGGGAAAGAGTGGTCCTGTTAACAAAACTGAGTTAGTAAAAAAGATGAGCTGGTTTGAGGGGGAATTAATGAGTTTGGTTTGAGAGATGTGGTGTCTAGTGTATCAAATAAGATATTTGTAAAAAAAAAAAAAAGTGCTTAGCACAGTGCCTGGCACATAGTAAGCATTATCTACATGCTTATTCCCTGCCCCTTCCCTACAGGAGTAGCACATTTAGGTCAAGCTATCCAGCAGGAAATTGAAAATATAACTAGAGCTCTAGGGGGAATATAATGGTGGAGATGTAGATTTGGGAATTATTTGCATCAAGAGGGTAATTGAAGCCCTAAGAATGATGAGATCTCTGAGGGAAAGAGTACAGAAAGGAACAAGAAAAAGGCCAAAGATATTACCTTGGTGAATATCCCCAAAGTGGTTAAAGGGTGAGAAAGAGTAGTAGTCGTAGTCGTAGTCGTAGTCGTAGTCGTAGTCGTAGTCGTAGTAGTAGTTGTAGTAGTAGTAGTAGTAGTAGTTGTAGTAGTAGTAGCAGCAGTAGCAGTAGTAGTAGTAGGAGTAGTTGTTGTAGTGGTAGTAGCAGCAGTAGCAGCAGTAGTAGTAGTGGTAGTAGTAGTAGTAATAATAAGAATGTACCTCAAGGTTTCAAAGGGCTTTGCATATATTATCTCAATTGAGCCTCACGATCATAAGGTAAAGGGAATATCAAAAGAAAGAGTAGTCAGAAAGTTAAGAGGAGAACAAGGATATTGTAGTTTCACAAAAGCCAAAAGAGAAGAGTTACAAGAGGGAATGGGGTGGTCAACAGTGTAAGATACAGCAGAGAGGTCAAGGAGCATGAGGACTACAAAATGGTCACTGGATTTGGTGATTAGCAAGTCAACGTTGACCCTTAAGAAAATGGTTTCATGTTTCCCATGATTGCACATGTATGATCTAATCAAATTGCATATTGTCTCAAGGAAGAAGGGAAAGAGAAAATTTGGAATTCAATTTTTTAAATGAATATTAGAAATCATCTATAATTGGGAAAAAATATTATTTAAAAAGAAAATTATTTCAGCAGAATCATTGCGTGGAAGTCAGGTTGCAAAGAATTAAAGGGGAAATATGTAATGAAAGGGTAGATTAATTGTTTTAGGTTTTTGGTGGTAAAGAGACAGAATGTTATCTTCAAGACGCAGTGGGATCAAAGGAAGGTTGCCTTAGGTCAGGGAAGAAGTAAGCATGCTCAAAGGTAGAGAAGTCAGTGGAAGAGGGAGGTATTGAAGATGCAAGAGAGGGGGCTATAACTGATGAAACAAAGTTCTAGGGGAGAGAGGATGTGATGAATGCAGGTTGGGGAATTAGTCTGAAAAAGGAGAAGGAGCCTAATATGGTGTTGTTCAGTTTCTTCATGACCTCATAGACAATATCGTCTATGAGATTTCCTTGGCAAAGATACTGGAGTGGTTTGTCATTTCCTTTTCCAGTGGATTAAGGCAAACTAAGATTAAGTGACTTGCCCAAGGTCACACAGATAGTAAGTGGTTGAGCTTATAGTATAGTATAGTATATAGATAGTAAGTAGCTGAGCTACAATGGGGCTAAAGCTAGTTGGTTGTCTGCACTAAGTCCAACACCAATATGGTGAGCCCCTGGAAGGGGGAAGGGGCACCAGGCTGCCCAAGGAGGAGCAAACTGGCCCAAGAAGGAAGGAAGAAGGGAGGTGGGGAAGAAAGAAGAAAGGAAGGAAGAAAATTAATCTAAAATATCTAAGATAGGAGAGAACAAGGGGAGAAAGGATGAAGTTACAGAAATTCTGAAATTGTAAAGAGGGAGCCGGAGAGGGGGAAAAAAGAAGAAAAGAAAAGGTAAGAGATGGCACAGCACCATGGGGAAAGTGTTGGACTTAAATTTAGGAAGGCCTGGGTTCAAATCCTGCCTCCAATACTTAGTAACTGTGGGACTATGAGCAAGTCGATGTCCTTAAGCCTCAGTTTTATCCAAATGAGGATAATGATACCAGGAGTACCTACCTCAAGGAGTTGTTGTGAGGCTTAAATAATTTATGTAAAGTATGACATAAAGGTCAACTGTTGTACCATAGCCATCATTCACCCAGCTTGCACTTGTAAGGTTGGTTGGTTGATTTTTTTCAGTAGAATGTAAGCTCTTGGAGGATAGGGACTATTTTTTACTTTGTTTTTCACTTCCTATTCCTTATACAGCACTTTGCACATTGTAGGTACTTAATAAATGCTTGCAGGATTAGGCGGGAAGTTCAAATGGAGCTCAGTAAAATAAATAAGACCATTTGCTCAGAGTAAGGGAGGCAGGGTTGGTATTGGGGATCTCAAGGAATGTGAAAACCTTTTGGAATAACTGTGATGAGTCACATAATAGGCAATCAAAAAGACATGAAGAAAAGGACTGCAGAGAGCCACAGGGGTCCAGGTGCAGCTTTTTAATCAGCTTGGGTTTCTGCCTTGTGGCTTCTTTCTCACTTATTCAGTCTCTATGCATCCATTAGGGCCTACCTCAAGTTATCTTTCTCTAGCCCACACTGGGATCTTCTTTCTCTAAGCTTTAACCTCAGTACCACACACTTTTTTTTAACTTAAATGTTCTTCAGATGTTTACAATCTGTGTGACCCTGGGCAAGTCAAATAATCTCTCTATGCCTTAGTTTCCTCATCTGTAAAATGAGGGAGTTGGACTTAATGGTCCCTAAGATCCTTTCCATCTCTAAAACTATGATCTCATAATGCTATGCATTAGATTCGTGGGGCAGCTAAGTGGAGCACTGGGTCTGGAGTCAGGAAGACTCATCTTCCTAAGTTCAAATCTGGCCTCAGACACTAGCGGTGTGAACCTGGACAAGTCATTTCACCCTGTTTGCCTCAGTTTCCTCATCTGTAAAATGAGCTGGAGAAGGAAATGGCAAACCACTCCAGTTATCTCTGCCAAGAAAATCCCAAATGGGGCCATGAAGAGTCAGACACAACTGAACAACAAATTGGCTTTGTATCCCCAACTAGATTGTAAGCTTCTTGAGGACAAGGACCATGTCTTATACATCTTTTGTATCTCATATCGTGTATGGTATAATTCTGACAAAATAGTAGGTATTCAGTAACTACTTGTGAATTGATTTAAAATCTATGCATGTTATTGGAGGGTTTAGGCGTGGAAGCCGACTATCCTCAGATGGGACACTTGATTACTGTGTGTCACATTTTGTGTGCATACCATAAGTCACATGGGGCACCAAAGAAGTGGAAACCCCTCAAATCAGTGCTGCCTTCCTTAAGACAACAGAAAGGTATAGCAGGCAGCTATGCAAAGGGAGCGATGTGGCATTGTGGATAAGAGTATTGGATTTGGAGTCAGGAAAACCTGAGTTCATATCCCACCTCAGACACCAGCTCTGTGACCCTGGGCAAGTTGCTTAACCTCTGTTGACCTCAGTTTCTTCTGCAAAATGGGGATAATATCCCCTACCTCCCAGAGTTACTATGAAGATCAAATAAGATCACATATGCATAGTGCTTTGCAAACTTTAAAATACTATATAAATGCTATTTTAAATTGCTGTTTTGTTGTACTAATTAGCCAGGGAGGGAGTATAATACCTGATTTGCCTACACAGTGGTGTTTTACTTGATCCACCAGCCAAATGTTTTGCTAGGTTATCTCCAGAATATGTGATAGCCCCACAAAGGCTGGAGTAGAGCCTCTGGTCAGCAAGTTCTCAGCCTGAAAATACCTAGATGACTCCTCCTTGACACAGAGGTACAGCTGGCATATATTCTCTTACACTAGAGGGACCCCACCACCACATTCTCAGAAAGAAGGTACTTAACCTTCTAAAGTCACATAACTTAATAAAATTGGTGTAAATTAAAGGGAAAAGATTGAGCTCTCCTATACAGAACTGTCTACTCTGCATAATAAATCTTATTACCTGTCTTCTCTCCCAGCTTTCAAACCTGTTCTTCAAACCTGTTTGGAGTGCATACTCTTCTCCAAGAGTTTCATCGAGGGTGGGGCAAGGGTAGGGAGGGGGTTTAAAATACGTTCTTCTTCTCCTTTTATCCCTGAATCATCATCTCCTCGGGCCTCAAGGTAAAGAATAATTTAAAAGAGATAAGAAGGGTGGCACAGGGCACAGGTTACAAGAGTATTATTAGTGATCTTCACTCCTCAATGCCAGCTTAGGAAGATCCAAAACTGAGCCTCAGAGAAGAAAAAATAAATAATCATATTGCTTAAAATCTTCAACACTTCATTCCTTCAAAGGTTAAGAGTAGAAAGGACATAATTTGCCTGCTGTCAGCCCTGAGATGGCTCATAATAATAATCTATAACAGGTGGCTGTCTCAATGTGTGGCTTGCTGGGAGACAAAAATAGATTTTTAGTGTCTGTTCCCACCCTTCTCCAAGGGAGACTCTAATTCCTGCCAGGAGGGGAAGCACGAAGTTAGGGCCACTCTGGGGTACTAGGCTAGAATTATAGCTACTGCCTTAAATATCGTTAGTCTGAAGGATGTAATTTTTAGGTTCAAGCTAAACCCCGATGACTATTTCTTTTCTTTTTTTCCCCAAGATAAATCCTATTTTATTTTTCGATTCTTTAACATTTTTATTTAAAGTTTTGAGTTACAAATTATATTCTTTCCTCCCTTCCTCCCTTCTTCTTCTCCACCCTACCATGACAGTAAGCAATCAGGTCTAGGTTATAGATGTGGAATTATGTAAAACATTTCCATATTAGGCATTTTGAACAAGCAAACTCAAATAAAAGAGAAAAAAGAAAGAAAGAAAGTGAAAGATAGCATGCTTCAGTCTATATTCAAACAATATCAGTTCTTTCTGTGGAGGTAGATCGTATGCTTCATCATTAGTCCTTTGGGATTATCTCAGATCATTGTATTGTTGAGAATAGCTAAATCATTCACAGTTCTTCATCAAACAATATTGCTGTTACTGTGTACGACATTCTCCTGATTCTATTCACTTCATTACGCATCAGTTCATGTAAGTCTTTCCAGGTTTTTCTGAAATCATCCTGCTTGTCGTTTCTTATAGCACAATAACATTCCTTTGTAATCATATACCACAGCCCAATTGATGGGCATCCCTTTGATTTCCAATTCTTAGCCACCACAAAAAGAGCTGATATAAATATTTTTGTACAAATTGTCCTTTTCCCTTTTTTTGGATGTCTTTGGGATATAGACCTAGCAGTGGTATTGCTGGATCAAAGCGTATGTGTAGTTTTATAGCTCTTTGGGTAGAGTTCCAAGTTGCTCTCCAGAATGGTTGGATCAGTTAACAACTCTACCATCAGTGTCCCAGTTTTCCCATATCCCTTCCCAACATCCAACATTTCCCTTTTTTGTCATATTAGCCAATCTGATAGGTGTGAGGTGGTATCTCAAAGTTGTTTTAATTTGTAATTCTCTAATAAATAGTGATTTAGAACATTTTTCATATGACTTATAGATAGCTTTGATTTCTTTGTCTGAAAACTGCCTGTTCATATCCTTTGACCATTTATCATTTGGGGAATGACTTGTACTTTTACAAATTAGACTCAGTTTTCTATATATTTGAGAAATGAGGCCTTTATCAGAGATACTTGTTGCAAATTTTTCCCCTAGTTTTCTGCTTTACTTATAATTCTGGTTGCATTGATTTTGTTTATGCAAAAACTTTTTAATTTCATATAATCAAAATTATCTATTTTACATTTTGTAATGTTCTTTATATCTACTTTGGTCCTAAATTCTTCTCTTGTCCACAAATTTGACAGATAAACTATTTCATGATCCCTTAATTTGCTTATGGTATTACCCTTTATGTATAAATCATTTTGACCTCATCTTAATATATGGTAGGAGGTGTTTATTATACTTACTTTCTGCCATATTGTTTTCTAGTTTTCCTAGCAGTTTTTGTCAAATAATGAGTTCTTATTCCAAAAGCTTGGATCTTTGGGTTTATCATATACTAGATTACTATGGTCATTTACTATAATGTAAGTTGTACCTAATCTATTCACCACTCTATTTCTTAGCCAGTACCAGATTGTTTTGATAATCACTGCTTTATAATACAGTTTCAGATCTGGTATAGCTAGACTACCTTCTTTCACATTTTTTTCATTGATTCCCTTGATATTCTTCAGCTTTTGTTCTTCTAAATGAATGTTGTTATTATTTTTTCTAGCTCCATAAAATATTTTTTGATAGTTTGATCAGTATGGCACTAAATAAATAGATTAATTTGGGTAGAATTATCATTTTTATTATATTGGCTTGGCCTACCCACGAACAATTAATATTTTTCCAGTTGTTTGCTGATCACTATTTCTTAACATGGAAAGGAGAGCCCCAAACTTTAGCTCCAAAGCTTGACCTCTTTCCCGCCATTTCCATAATGAATGCACATAGTAATTTACTGTTGTTTAGTCAAGTCCAACCCTCTGTGGCCCCATGTGGGGTTTTCTTAGCAAAGACACTGGAGTGGTTTGCCATTTCCTTCTCCAGTGGATCCACTTTGTCAGGCAATCAGTGACTTGCCCAGGGTCACACAGCTAAGAAGTGTCTGAGGCTGGATTTGAATTCTGGTCTTGTAACTACAGGTCCAGTGCTCTATCCACTGAGCCACCAGCTGCCTCTGCACATAGTAAATAAACCCATTTATCCACGTCTGTAGCCAAGCAGAGATCAGAGAAAGTCTACATAGAAGAATATATACCAGACACTATAGTGAAGGAACTCTCCCAGTGGGAGTAAGGCAACTCAGATCGACCAGGAGAAAGATTCCTAGATTTCACCCAACGGGAAATTCCCCAAAGTCTCTAGTGCAGCAAACTGTTGATGGGAACATAATGAAGACTGCCTGGTCCTCTCATGTCAGCTCCTTCCCAGAGTCTTTCTCTCCCTTCTGCAACTTGAAGAAACACTGGAATGGCCTATCCTCTCTCTTGAAGCTGGTAGCTAGAACACATAAAGACTGAAGAGCCTAAAAGTCTCTTCTCCCCTGTTCTTGCTAATTCTGCCCGGCCCTTCATGGAGGCACTGGGCATCGTCAGTTTATACTAGCATTTATAAGTAACTTTAAGGTTTGCAAAGTACTTTACAAATATTATCCCATTTGATCCTCACAACAATCCTGAGAGGCAGGTGCTATTATTATACCATTTTACAGGAGGAAACTGAAGCAGGCAGAGGTTAAGTTACTTGCCCAGGGTCACACAGTTAGTAAGTGTTTGAGGCCAGATTTGAACTCAGACCTCCCTAACTCCAGGCCTGGCACTCCATACGCTACACCACCTAGCTGCCCTCAACCTCTCTCACAGTATAGTAATATTCCATCACATTCATATACCGTGGCTTGTTTCCAGTCTATTGCCTTCACAAAAAATGCAGATATAAATATTTTGGTGCATATGAGATCATAATTTTTGTCTTTGACCTCCTTAGAGTATATATCCTATCAATGGAATCTCTGGGTCAAAGAGTATGGACATGTTAAATTCTGTGGCCAGGCCAGCATCAGTGCTCCAAGGAGCAAGGAGCAGCATCTGGATTCAACCAAGGTGTATCTAAGATGAGGACACATTCAACAATGCTATGACATTTGGGAAATTAGTGGGACCAATGCTATGTACAAGCTGTGCTGTCTGGCCTATTCTCCCTGGAGAATGAAGTGGCAGAAGGAGATTATGCCCTGAGGTTGAGAGGAAATGATCGTACTTTTCCTATTGCTCTATCTTTGAAGTATAGATATCTTTCTGTAAAAACTAACTGAAGTTAATTGATTAAATGGAGCTAGGGTGCTAGTCACTCACTGGTGGCTAATGATGGAGTGAACACAGCCAGTGTGGGCTTGAGTCAATGGCATTAGAAAAAGACACCCCAATCATCCCTTAAGGTACCCCTAGTACTCTGAGGAAGAGATATAATAGCATGATTCTGGGATAGTGGGCCCAGAGTATACTCACTGCATGTCTTTTCAAAGTTTTTCTCAATTCCATTCCTTTCTTGCCATTTCCATTCTCATTGCTCTGGTCCAGGCCTTCATTATCATAGGTCTGGACTCCTGAGATAACCCCTGTGGTTGGGCTCTCTGTATACAATCTCTTTCTTCTCCAATCCAGTCTATAATCAGTATCAAAGCAGTAACAACAATATCAACCAAAGGATAATCTACCTAATAGAAAAATCTCATCATGTTACCTGCTCAAAACCTCAGATTATTTTCTATTGCCTACTGGGCTCATCTTTCTAATGCTCTGCTCTAATCATGTCACTCTACTTTAGTGGTCCTCTGTTGCCTAACAAAAAATAAACTACTAGTCATGGGATTTGAGAACACATACAATCTGGCTCCAATCCACATTTCAAGGTTTATCTTGTACTATTATTCCCCTTCACATTCCTTATATTTTAGGCCAGTGGTTCTCAGGTCCCCTTTATACTCTTAAAAATTATTGAGGACTCCTCAAAGAGCTTTTGTTTATGTGGATTATCTATCAATATTTATTATATTAGAATTAAAACCTCAGTATCATTATGAAAATAATTTTGACACCACAGTCTACACTTTAAGAACTACTGTTTTAGGCAAATTGAATTTCTTTTCATCCCTCATTTTCATTCTCCAACTCACTTCCTAACTTTCATTCACATCATGGAATCCCTCACTGTTTTCTTTTTTTTTTTTCAAGAATCTACTGAAATACCACCTTTTACACAAACCTTTCCTGATTCCTTCCAATCACTAGTGCCCTTTCTTCCCCTCCTCACTGTTGTTGTTCAGTTGTGTCCAACTGTACATGACCCCATAGACTTTGTCCATAGGATTTTCTTGGCAAAGATACTGGAGTGGTTTGCCATTTCCTTCTCCAGCTCATTTTCCAGGTGAGGAAACTGAGGCAAACAGGATGAAGTGACTTGCCCAGGGTCACACAGCTATTAAGTGTCTAAGATAGGATTTGAACTCAGATCTTCTTGACCCCAGGCCCAGTACTCTATCCACTGCACTGCCTACCTTTCTACTATTATATTTATTTTGTATTTAGGGACTAGATCTGTGATTTCATTGGTATAGGGAACTCCAAGTGAGGAAACTTTCTGCTAGTGCACATCAGTATGTTCTTTGCAAGTTATAGTCTTAGAAAGTCATCTAGAGCAGGGTTAAGTGACTTGCCCAGTGTTACACAGCCAATATGTGTCAAATGTGGGGCTTGAACCCAAGTATGCTGGGTTAGAAGCCAGTTCTCTAACCTCTATGCCAAGCTGCCCCCATTTCATATATGTATTTTGTGGGTGTGGGTGTGTTTACATGTTTTTCCCCTGATAGAATATAGGTCCTTTGAGAGCAGAAACTGTCTTTATCCCTAGTGCCTAGGATAGTGTGTGGCACATAGTAAGCATGTAATAAATGCTCACTGATTAATTAATTCACTGATGCTCCAATTTCTTTGCCTCTTTTCCTACCAACTCTTGTACCTAAAATGGGCTCCTTCCCTTATATAATCCACCTTCACATACTAAAGTTCCTCCCTTCATTCAAGGCCCAAGTCTGGTACCACTTCTTCCATGAAGCCTTCCCTGACATGGAGCCAGCATGTATATTCTTGAAATAGTTAAATAACTATACAGAATATTATATGATTAATTAGTATAGGCAGTACTTTTGTGGTAGCAAAGATCTGGAACAAAGTATGTTGAGGCAGCTAGATGGTGGAGAAGATAGAACTCTGGGTCTGAAGTCAGCAAGATCTCAGTTCAAATCTGGCCTCAAACACCTACTAGTTGTGGAACCCAAGGCACTCTGTTCCTCAAAAACTGTAAAATGGGGATAATAATAGCACCTCCCTCCCAGACCTATTGTGAGGATCAAATGAGATAAGATTTGTTAGGCATTTAGCACAGTGCCTGGCACATAGTAGGCATTATGTAAATGTTTATTCTCTTCCCTTCTCTTCCTCTCTGGACCTGGAGTCAGAGAGACCTGAGTTCAAATCCATCCTGACGTTTACTAGCTATTTGACCCTAGGCAAAGTACATGCCCATTGATTGGAGAATGACTATACAAGGAGTGGTACATGAACCTAATAGAATATTACTGTGTTTTAAGAAACAATAAATATGATGAATACAGAGAATCAGCAAAAGACTTACAAGAACTGATGTAAAGTGAAGTCAGCAGAACCAGGAAAACAATATTCACAATAACTGCAATAATGTAAATGGAAAGAACAACAACCACAAAACAATTGAAATTGAAAGTGTGAAATATATATATATATGTATACATACATACACATGTATGTGTGTATATGTACAGACACACATACAAGCTTGGCCCCAAAGAAGAGAAGAAAGACACGCCCCCCACCCCCCGACTCCTTTTCAGAGGTGGGAGACCAAAGGAGGGAAACACCACATACGGTATCACATTTTTTTCAGTCTGTTGATTTGTTTAGCTAATTTTTTTTTCTCTTATTCCACTTTTTAAAAAAAATTTTATTCTAAAAGAAAATTCTCTAGATGGGGTAAAAGAGAGAGATGCTGAGGGAAGAGTAGGTAATATTTTTTAAATGTTAAACATTTTTAAAAGACAGCTAGGTGGCTCAGTGGATAATACACTTGGCCTGGAGTCAGGAAAACCTGAATTCAAATCTGGCCTCAGACACTTACTAGCTGTGTGACACTGGCCAAGTCACTTAACTTTGTTTGCCTCAGTTTCTTCATCTGTAAAATGAGTTGGAGAAGGAAATGGCAAGCTACTCCAGTATCTCTGCCAAGAAAACCCCAAATAGGGTCACAAAGAGTCAGAAACAACTGAAAATAACTAAAGAACACTGATAAAATCTTTTTTTTTAATAAAAAGAGCAGCAGAAAACCAAGGAAGATTTTAAATTATAGAATTTTAGAACTAGAAGGAGTCTTAGAGATCATCTAGTCCAACTCTGTCATTTTACAGATAATGAGGGAAATCTAGAAAAACAAAACTGAAAGATCAATTCACGGGAGGATAGGGGTATATTTAAAAACTGGATATAATAAAGATTTTATTTCAAGATATCACTATAGGAACAGACATTTAAGACTAATCTGGGCATGAAGCATTATCATTTATTATAGACTAAAAATATATACAATTTAGGGGAAAGTCACATTTGTGAGCCTGTCACTATCTAAAGTAAGAAAGAAACTCCTCATCAGGGAGTTTGGCTTTATTCTCTTGGCTTCTTTCACCTCAGAGATCCTAGGAGTGTTAAGAAAGGACTGAGACATCCTGAAAGCTTCTGTCAAATGGGGGAAATAGGAAAGGGTCTCGGCTTTTCTCGAGGATTTAATAGGGGAACTTGTGAAAATCTTAGACTAAGCTCCCAAATTGACTCCTCTCAATCTACTCCCCATTCTAATCTGGTCTAGGGTTCAAGCCACTGAGGCAGATGTATCAAGAGGCAGCTTCTGGACCTAGAAGTGGGTCCAGTGGACAGTGGATAGGGCACTGGACTTGGAGTCGGGAAGAGACCTAGGTTCAAATCCTGATTCAGACACTTATTATTTGGGTGATCCTGGATAAGTCACTAAAGTTCTCTGTGCCTTAGTTTCCTCATCTGTAAAAGAGGGGGTTGGACTCAATGGCCTCTTGGTTCCCTTCCAACTCTAAATCTATGCTCTTATGATACTATGATCCATAATCAAACCAGGATCCTCAAGATGGTGGACCCCTGGAGTTGCTCCTGAAAGTAGATTCCCTAGGGGATTTTCTGCTTGACCCATTATGGAACTAAAAACAAAACAAAAAGTTCTATCAAAATTAGAAAATCCTTGGACATCTCAACTCCACCTTTCAGAATATTAGTTTATCTTTTTCAAGGTTCACTTCAGGCGCCATATCCTCCGCAAAGTCCCCCATCCATCCCTCCACCTCCCCCCACTACTTCCCTGCAGCTACTTGTACCTAGAAGTATCTAAGTGGTTCAGTGGATAGAGCTTGGAGTCAGGAAATTCTAATTAGGCCTCAGACACATACTTAACTAGCTGTGTGAGTCTGGGAAAGTCACTTACCCTCTGACTGCCTTGTTTTCTCCATTGTAAAAAGGAGATAATAATAGTACCTACCTCATGGGGTTGTTGTGAGGATAAAATGAAACCATTTTTGTAAAGTGCTTAGCAAACTGCCGAGCACATAGTAGGTGTTTAATAAATGCTTATTTCCTCCTCCTCCCCGCCCCCGATATTGCTAGAACACTTTGTCTAATCTCCTTTCCTTTCTTCAGTTCTTAATCTGTATTATACTTACCTATGTATATCCCATCCTCCCAATATAATATAAGAGCATCTAGTTGTGCCGTGGATAGAGCGCCGGCCCTGGAGTCAGGAAGATTTCTCTTTGTGAGTTCAAATCTGGCCTCAGACATAGTTGTGTGACCCTGGGCAAGTCACTTAATCCTGTTTGCCCCACTTTCCTCGTTTGTAAATGAGCTGGAGAAGGAAATGGCAAACTACTCTAGTATCTTTGCCAAGAAAACCCAAAATGGAATCATGGAGAGTCAGACATGGCTAAAATGAATGAACAACAACAATATAATATAAATTCATTGAAGAGACTGGTTGGTCCTCTTTTTGTCCCCACTACTTAGCTCCAGGATGGTGCATAATCTAGTTTGACTATAACATAGAATACATGGAAGACAGTGGTATGAGATAAAGCTGGAAAGGTAAGGGGATGTCAGATCTTGGATGACTTTACATGACAGGCTAAGGAGTTTGATATTTATACAGAGGGCAGTACGAGGCTACTGTAGAATTTTGATCAAATGAGTGACATATATACAGAGATGAATTTGGCAGTAGCAGAAGTGTAAAGCATAGATGGGGGGAAGCCAAGCAGTATAGGGGGATGAGTGATGGTGAGAAGATTGGTAGGATGTGATTACAATAGCCTAGGAAGGTGACGTGGAGATTTGCACTAAGGCGGTAGCAGTGGAAATTGTTGTTGTTGTTTGCTCTTTGTTCTCAACAAGGACCATGATATCAGGTAGGTAATGCCATGACTTGCAAGTGAATTGGATTTAAGTGAGGGAGCTCTGTGCAAAGTCACCATCCTCATTTTCTTCTCTGGAGCCATCTTGGTCCAGTGGCCAGATATAGATCAGGATGACTGGAGATGGCTCTGGATGCAGTGGGGACCTTGCCCTGTTGAACTAAAGTCTTTAACAGGTCTCAGTTTGACTGAGGGAATGCCCATTCAGTGATTAAGGCTGGTTAAGGGAAAAAAAAAAAAAGATTACCCTCTGGTACAGTGGAAAGATCACCAACTTGAGAGTAACAGGACTAGGGTTCAAATCCCACTTCTGATGTGTCCTAGCAGTGGAAATAGCAAGAAGGGAAAAGATGCCAGGAATACAATGAGGTAAAATTGTTCTTAGTAACTGATTGGATGTGGGAGATATGGAAGAGGAAAGAGTCAAAGGTAGGGGCTAAAAGAATGGTAGTATCATCATCAGAAAAATAAAGTTTGGATCTCTTCTTTACCTCATCACATTCTACCTTATATATTTGTTTGTGTATAGGTCATAGTTTACAACCTTTGAGGTTGCAAGCTCCTTGAAGGCAGGCACAATCATTTTTCATTTTTGTCTATCCAGTTCTAGACTAGTGCTTCAAATATGGTAGGTCAGGCCTGCACAACCTAGATGTTTTCCTCTACATTTTTCACAGGCCACTCGAAATTCTTTAGTGGGCTACAGGTTGTGCAGACCTGTGATAGATACTCAAAATTTAGATTTAAGTCAGAAAAAGGAGCAGGGTTGGGGCAGGGTGGAAGTAATAAGCTTTATTTTGGACATGTTGAGTTTGAGATAGCAATAGGTGACATCTTTTAGGCAACTGGAAATACAGGCGTAGAGATCTATAGAAATAAAAATTTGGGAACCATTTACATAGGGGTGATAACTGAAATTGTGGAAGTGGATAAGATGACCAAAGGAGAAATTGTAAAGAGATTAAGAGAAAGAGGGTCAACAGAATATTGAGAAACACCAACATTTAGGGGTTGGGAAGAAGAGCCAATAATTGAGAGGTAGAAGGAGCGAGACAGAAAAGAGTAGGAAGATAGCCAGGAGAGTTTGTTATCTCAAAAGACAAGGTAGGAAAGAAGATCCAGAAGAATGGAGAAGCCCATAGTGTCAAATGCTACAGAGAGACCAAGAAAGATGAGGAAGGGCTTGGTGGTTTAGTGGAAAGGGGCATGGGTTTTGAAGTCAGAGGAGTCTTACTCACCAACATTTGCTAGCTATGTGATTCTAGATAAATTGTTTAATTTCTCTGTGCCTCACTTTCCTCATTTATAAAGTGTGGATAATATTGATACTACCTACATCACAGGGGTTTTATGAAGAAAAGGCTTGAGGCACTATATACATGTGGTAAGTTGTTATTATTAGGAATAATAAACTCATATGATAGAGCACCTAATTGTTGTATGCTATCTGGTTTTGGTTTTGTTTTTCTTGAGTACTTTCCATATCTAGTTTCCATCGCTAGGTTTATAATAAAGGCACAAAAGTCCACCGTGTCTCTTGATAGGCTAAATGAATTCTGTCTGGCCTGGTCAGCAATCAGTTCCTTCTTCTTAATAAGTTTGCTTCATCAACCCTTCCTCATGTATTTTGTATAATCTAACTTTATGTATGTTGAATAGAGAAGGGGGAAAAAAACCTCTTACCCTCAAGTCCCAACACCCTCCTATGGTCACGTATTTCTCCCTACCTGTTGTTTCTGTAGGACAAGTGACCAAATGCAGGGTTAGTCTTACATGTGGAATGAGCACAGGCAACTCCCCTAATAACTTTTAAGCCAACAGAGGAGCAGTCAGACTAAATTATGGAAGGAGGTTTATCCAGAACTGAGCAGGAAACTGAGTTACCTCGATGCCACGTCAGAACTGTGGGGTTCTTAATGATTATTCTGACTCGGACTTTCATGGATTAGGACAGACCTTAGTCAAAAATCATTAAGTCAAGGTGTGGTTGGCCTCCAGCCCTCACTGATGAAATCTTGCATCAGGGCAGGTGGCCAAACCAGCATTTAAGGAAGGCACCAGCACTAAGCCAGTGTTTCAACACTTTCACCAGAAGCCTTGAATGATGGATGGTTTCATTTCCTGAGAGATGTTGTTTCTGTAAAAACATAATTACTAGAAATGGACGAATTTTTCATTGTCATTGTGACTTCTGCCTCTGGCACTTCCTAGATAAAAGGTGCAGTGGGCCCTCCTCCTACTCCTATTGGCTTGAAACAGAGACCAAATCACATAATTGTCTTAAGGCTAAATATGACACTAGACCTTAAAAGCTTAATAAATCATAACTACAAACACAAATGTTGCTTAGGTATCACAAGGTTAGTTTTTATCATTCGGTGTGCAACACATGTCTATTAAGCATGGTTTTATGCTAAGCACCACAGGAAAACAGTTGACAACGGCATTCCTGCTTCCCTGGACTTTATCAGGAGCTTACTAGCTCCTGTAGGAGAGATAAGACATACACAAATAACTCTATCACGGTGCTGTAGTTTGCATGTGTACTTAGCAGGTATTACATGAGACATTTGAGGTACTACATTAAGCAGTAGCAGCCCACCTAAGCTTGCATCTTGCTTTCCATAAGCCCACAAAGAGACAAAGTCACACTTTACAATTAACCAACAGGGAAGTGTAGTTTATAATTTGTCTACCAGGAAGCCTCATAGATTCATAAAAATCTCTCTAGTAATTCACCAAAAAAAGCAGTTTCACAGTCCATGGGCCCCTGGGGGTCCCTGACACTTTTTCAGGAGAATCCTCAAGGTAAAAACTATTTTCATAATGATACTAAGATATTTTAATTTCTAACACAGTAAATAACAATAGATATAACTGATATAAACAAAAGCTGGGGGTGGGTCCTCAATAATTTTTAAGAGATCCTGATACCAAAAAGTTAGAGAAAACTCAGTTCTAAAACATTTGCAGGTGATTTGTTTCTTTCCTTTGCCCCCCAATTTCTCACCTAATCAATGAATATACAGAAATGGAAAGTCATAAAGCATAGATCTGGAGGAAGGAGATCATAAACTGAATTTTGGATGCACTGAATTTCAGAAACCATTTGGAGACAGGCAGAAGAGAGTTTAGAAAAAGGGTCAGAGGAGGAGATACAAATTTAGATCAGTTACATAAAAGTGATAATTGAAGCTGTGGGAGGGAGCAAGACTGACAAGTGAGAGATTGAAAGACAGAAGAGAAAAATGCCAAGAACAATGACTGGAGAATGCCAACCATTAGGCGGCGGAAGCAAAAAACTGAAAGAAACAGATATAGTTAGAAAGGCGGTAGGAGAATCTAGGAAATACAGTGTGATATAATTTTCAAGAAGTAAGAGTGGTTAAGAGTTTCAATGATGCATAGAGGTTAAAGAGAAAAGGCTGTTGGTTTTGACCATAAGAGGATCATCTATGAGCTTTGAAACAGCAATTCCAATAGAATGCTAGGGATAGAAGTCAGACTGCATGCAAAGACTGAGAAGTCAGAATGCAAATGAAGAAACTGAGGTAATGAATCTAGGCTATTATTTTGAGATGTTTGGCAATGAAAAGAAAGGGCAAAAGGAAGTATCAGAGTCTAAGGAAGGGTTGGTCTGTTTGAATCAAGTCAACAAGCATTTATTAAGCGCCTACTATGAGCCAAACGCTGTGCTAAGTGCTGGGGAAATAAAAACAGATAAAAGGCAATCCCTGACCTGGAGGAACTCAGTCTAATGATGCAAGAATTTTTCAAATAAATTTTCAAATAATTATATTATAATTTACTACAATTTCTCTAATCTGTGCAAATGCACTTTAAATACAAATAATTACAAGCAAATATTATGATTTTACTTTGAAATAAGAATTTTCATTTTACTATCTCTAGTATGTGCGAATGTGCCACATCACAGATGCAAGTTCTTCGATATCAAAATGTCATAACTCAATCCTTAGAGATATGCTTAAATTCTGGTCCTTCTATTAACATTTTCAGAGATGGGTTTTAAAAATCAGGTCTTTGGGGGAAGCTAGGTAGTGCAGTGGATAGAACTCTGGCCTTGGAGTCAGGAGGACCTGAGTTTAAATGTGGCCTCAGACACATAACACTTACTAGCTGTGTGACCCTGGGCAAGTCACTTAACCCCATTGCCTAGCCCTGCCCCCCCAAAAAATCAGATCTTTGTAACCCATTCCAAGACTATTCCAAGTAGACTCTTTGCACACTTAACATCCTGCCTCTTGTCAGTCAGGTTACTGGGGTAGCCTGTCCCTCTCAGAAGAGTTCAACGTCATCAAACAGCCCTTTTTCTTCTGTCCAGAATCTTTAGTTTAAAATGTTAACTGTGAGAACCAGGAGAACAAGTTATATGACTAGAACACTGTAAAGAAAAATAACTTTGAAAAGCTTAATTAGTCAATCAAACAAGTATTTAATCAAATGCTTTTGTGTCATACCCTATGCTAGGTGCTAGAGACAGAAGTACAGTGAATGAAACAATATCTACTCATAAGGAGTGAGAAAACAAGGGGGCAACCACGAAGATGTCTATGTAATGGGAGGGCCCAGTCCTTACAGCATGCTCAGATTTGCCCTTATTGATAGTTATACAGAGCAATGAGTTCATCACCTGATTCCAATTCAACATATGCAACTTTGAGAAACCTACTTCCACCCACGAATGACTCAGGGGTCTATAGTATAGGTTGATGAAGTCTTCTAATTGGCTTAATAGCCAAAGGAATGCTGACTCAGTAGAGGCATAGCCAGAACTGAAGCTACTTGCAAATATTTCCTCTCTTTTCTGTTTGCTTTTCTTTTGAGTTAAGGAGGAATGCCTGGGGGCGGGGAGGGATGAGTTGGGGAAGGGATAGGAGAAGTAGCAACCTGTGTGCTCCCACACGGCCCCTATATGTCTGTGAATGTGTGATGCATGTTTATTCTTTCCTGATCTTAAATGACTAGTATTTGTAGATAGGTTTGATCAGGTTATGAATCTGTGAGCTGGAAAGTTTGGAAGAGCCATCAGAGGTCCTCTTAGCACCCTGAGTTGACAGCAGAGACCACCAGAGGCCCCCCTCCCTACTGGCCTGACCTTGCCCAGCTGTGGGGACCCATTAGTTGAGACCTCACATCATGGAAAGAGCCAGCCGAGCTAAGCAAGAGAATGACTTGTCCTTCACAATGCCATGCCCCAAAGTGAACCTGGTGGGGATTTTCCGAAGAAAGAAAAAGAACTCCCAGGACCAGGACTTGTGGGGTACCTCTCAACCCCACACACTCCCTATATATGTACCTCACTGCCTTTGTGCTCTAAGTTTGAGCTCATTCTCCCCAGGGATTCCATGTACACAATGGAGAGTGTGCTCCAACTTTGGGAAATAGGTTTATAACTTCTATCTGAAGTGGACTGAGTTGTCACAAAAAAAAAAAAAAAAACAACCCCCTAGCCTAACCTCCTCAGTTTCTACTTCAAAGGATCGCTAATCCCAATTGTAAACTGCTCTACCTCAAAGGATCGCTAATCCACAATTGTAAATTCCTCTACCTCAAAGGATCGCTAACCTACAATTGTAAATTCCTCTACCTCAAAGGATCGCTAATCTACAATTGTAAATTCCCCTACCTCAAAGGATTGCTAAATCCACAACTGTAAACTGCTGGGTATAAAGTTTTGTTATTTCCCTTGCTTGGGACTGCTCTCCTAGGATTGCATCCAGGGGACAGTCGCCGGCCGGCTCCAGTAAATGCTCTCTATTTTCTAATTTGGCGTGTGTCTGGTTACTCTCGGCCCGTCCATTTCACTATCCTTGCAATAACTTCTCAGCAAATATCCCTTTGTAAAAGCTAGTTGATGTCAACTGACTGATATTTGGAGGAGCACATTAGATGGGGTCCTGTGAATAATAAACTCTTTAGGATTACCTTGAGAATCCTGAAGGGAAAAGTAATTATTGCCCTCTGGGAACCCAATCTACCAGTTTGAATGTGTGTTGGGAGAATAAACTCAGAGAGTCATTAATATATGAATAAGTATACACAGAAAAAATATAAAGAGCATAAATACAAGGCAGTTTGAGAGGGAGAGCTCTAGCAGTTGAGAGAAAGAGGAAATGTTTTCATGTTGGAGGTGGTGTTTGAGCTGCATCTTGAAGGAAAGAAAATGATTCAATGAGGTAGAGGTGAGGAAGGAGTAGAGGACAGGCAGTGAGAAGACACAGAGAGCAGTGTCATGTGTCAGGAACAAAGAGAGACCAGTTTGGTTAGATCACCTAGTATTGGAGGGGAGTAATGTATGATGAGGCTGGAAAGTTAAGTTGAGGCAAGGTTGTGAAGGGCTTCAAATGCTAAAGAGAGGAGTTTATACTTGATCCCAGAGGCAATAGAAAGCTATAAGAGCTGATCAAGTAGGGGAGTTGTAAAGCCAGATCTGAACTTAAGGAAAATCATTTTGGCAGCAGTTTAGAAGGTAGGGAGGTAGGGAGAGAGAGATTTGAGGCTGGGGGATCAATGAGAAGGCTATTGTGATAGTCTAGGGAGAAGTGACAAGGGCCTGAACTAAGGTGAGAGCTGTGTAAATGGAGAGAAGTGGTTGGATGTAACAGATGTTGTGGAGGTAGATATGACAAGATTTGGAAACTTATTGCATACGGGGTAAGGGAGAGTGAGGAACTTTGATCAATGCAGTGACTGACCACCACTCCAGAGGACCAATAATGAAGCATGCTTCCCGTCCTTGAGAGAGAGGTGAGAAACTAAAGAGATATAATGAAACATACACTTTCAGACATGGTCAATGTGTGGATTTGTTTGGCTTGATTGTGCTGATTTGTTACAAAAGACGGATTTTTTTGAGGAAGGGGGAGTTAGAAAGAAGGTGATGGAAGCTCCTAATAGTGATTCCAAAAAAAAGGAAGAAAAAAAGAGAAAATTGTATCAATTTTCATTGCACAGAAAAGGACAAGGGAGTTCAAAGGGAACCACAGATAAGCAGGACAGCTCTGGAACTAACTTGTTGAATATGAAATATGCTTTAGGAAAAAGTTGTACATTAGTAGAGATTTGTGGTTTCGTATCAAATTCTGATTTCCTGTTCTTTGTACATGGAAATATTCATGCTTATTGATATTTGTCAAGCTTATTAAAAAAATAACTTTTAAATAGAATGCATCTAGACTGAAAAAAATAGTAGAAAATATAAAGTATCTCATAGCAAAAATCAACTGATCTGGAAAATAGATCAAGGAGAGATGCTTTAAGGATTATTGGATTACTTGAAAGCTATGACCAAAAAAAGAGTTTAGATATCACAATTCAAGAAATCATAAAAAAAAAGACTGTTTACATTTCTTAGAACCAGAGGGCAAAGTGAAACAGAAAGAATCCACTAATCATCTGCCAAAATAATCCCCAAAATGAAAACTCCCAGGAACATTGTAGCCCAAATCCAGAGCTTCCAGGTAAAAGGAAAAAAAATACTGCAAGCTGTCAGAGAGAAAACATTCAAGTACTGAAAAGCTACAGTCAGGATCACACATGATTTAGCAACCACAACTATAAAGGAGAAGAGAGTTTGGAATATGATATTCCAGAAGGCAAAGGATATAAGCTTCCAACCAAGAATAACTTACCCAATAAAACTGAATATAATCCTATAGGAGTTAAAAAAAAATAGAACTTAATAAGGGACTTCCAAGCATTCCTGAAAAAAGATCAGAACTGCATAGAAACTTTGAAGTGCAAACACAGGAATTGAGGGAAACAGAAAAGGGTAAACATGAGCAAGCAATCATAACAGATTAAAAAAAATAAACTGTTTACATTCTAACATGAGGAGACTGTTTCCCCTTAGAACCGTTTTATTATTATGGATCATAAAGGAAGTCTGATTAGACAGAAGGACTGGGAGTAGTTCACTTATGTCTTAATGACCTTAAGTATGGAAAAGGAGAAGGGAAAGGAGAGATGGGGGGGACTATCTCACATAATCAAGGTATACAATTAGAAGTCTATACAAATAAGGAGGAAGGGGTGGGGGAGTAGATGACACTTGAACCTCACTCTCATCTTAAATGGTCAAAGGAGGGAAAAATACACACAACACATATTTGAGTATAGGCATACATTTCATTAACATGGAAGGGGGTTGGAATAAGAAAGAGGACATATTAACAGAGGGATTCGTCCTAAGTAAAACAAACTCTGAAGACAAACAAAATATTTCTAGCAGCTTTTTCTTCAGTGGCAGAGAACTAGAAACTGAGGAGGTACCCACCAACTGCGGAATCGTTGAACAAATTATGGTATATTAATGTGATGGAATACTATTGTTCTGTAAGAAATGATGAAGGGGATGATTTCAGAGAAACCTGGGAAGAGTTGTATGAACTGACTCAGAGTGAGGTGAGCAGAGCCATTTATATAATGTTAACATCTCAAATACAAATTACTTTGAAAGCCCTAAGAATTCTGATCAACACAATAACCAACCATGATTCTTGAAAACTAATGACGACACCCACCTCCTGATAGAGAGGTGATGGACTCAGTGTACAGAGTACATTTGTTTTCTTTGACTATACATGTTTGTAACAGGGGTTTTGTGTTTCTTTCTTTTTCAGTTGGGAGAGGTAAGAGGGAGAAAGGGTGGGTTTTTGTTACTTAAAAATTTTACTTAAAAAAGAATATATAAAAAGAATATAAAGATATATTAATTTGAAAAAGAATATATATAAATACATTCAACTCCATTGCGTTTTACTGGGGCTAACCAATGGAAGTAGCCGCCTATCTTTTTAACTCAGCCATCCTGACATGAAATCTATTTGGGATATCTGGATGGGGTACAAATGGCCTTGAACTCTCTCCTGATCACAACCAAGCCTTGCTTCTACCATAGTTCAAGAGTGTCTGAGTCATCTTAACTCTGATTCTCATATCTATACCTCTGCCTCAGATTGGATTACCTTGTCTACCATGATGCTGAATTATGATGTGGAGGTGACCATGGGTTTCAAAAGCTATGCCAATGGAATACAAGCTCTGTTGGTTTCTACCAAGCTAGACAAGAACTGAGTGCATATTTAGCTATGATTTAATAGTATGGTATGGTATGAAGACACTTACTCAGAAGGCAGTTGTTGATAAACAAAACAGAAGTTATCTTCTCTAGTTGTCTGCTTCTTTCTTGGCTCTACCATTGCTGCTTCCTGCAACTAGGTGACATAGTGAATAGAGTGCCACACATGGAGTTAGGAAGACCTGAGTTTAAATCCTGTCTCAAACACTTACTATCTATGTGACCTTGTGTAAGTTAATTAACTTCTTTAGTCTTCACTTTCTTCATATGTAAAATGGTGCTAATAGTTGTTGTTGTTTGTCCTTTGTTTTCAAAAAGAACCAATGACATTACAAGGTCATGTCTTGACTCATGCATGAATTGGATTTAAGTGAGGCAGAGTTGCACAAAGCCATCAGCCTCACTCTCTCTTCCAGAGTCCTCAAAGTGCAGTGGCAAGGCAAAAGTCAGGATGACTGGAGATGGTCCAGGATGCAATGGATGATGTTGGTATCTTTGAAGTCTGACCAAGCTCTAAATGCTTCAGTCACCTTCTTAGCCATTGGAACAAACTGTTCTCATCTGCCTATCCTTTCGGGGGAAGACTTCACATGCTTGGTATAGACATCCCACTAATTCACCAACAGTTTTGAGGCTGGTCAGTTACCCTCAACTGGTTTAGCCTATCTATTCAGACAGCTTACTGGGGAGTGGCCAGTAATAATAATAGCTAATAAAAGCCCTCACCTCATAGAGTTGTTGTGAAGCTCAGACAAAATTATATATATATATATAATATATATATATATATATAGTGCTCTGCAAACCTTAAAACACTATATAAATGTTAACTATTATTATTTTTAATGATTTTTTTAGTGTGAACACCAGACTAAGGCAATAATGCTTACTCAGTATGCATTGTCTCATTTAACCAGCACTACATTCCATTTATAGGTGGTAGGTCAACTATTCTCAGTTAATGATGACCACCAGCAGCAAATGAGTCAGAGTCAGGATGATGGCATTATCTAAGTTATAGGGCTGGTTCTAGCATTCAGAAATAACAGTGAGGTTATGCCCAACAAAGACCTCAAACTTCCACAAAAAACCCTCCCAATTATAGAGCATTAAAAAGAAGGGGCATTCTGCTTTGTGATGCTCAAAAAGAGTTTCTACCAATCAACAGATCAACCTGACTCTAATACAAATGATATAGAATGCGTCACTGTGATAAGAGAGGAAAGTTCTAACTTGGGAAATTTGTGTCCCTGCCCCACCAGACTTTGGAATAGATTATGCTAAAGTTTAAATGCAAAAGAGAAAATTCAGGTTAGCAAAACTGTAAACTTCTTAAAATTGAGGACTGGCTTCACCTACAACCTCTTTGCTAGTGATTTCTAAATTGACATCTCTAGCCCTGATTTCTTACCTTGTGCTACAGTCTAAATATCTTAATTGGAACTAAATATCTTAACTACACTAAATATCTTAACTGGAATACCATTTTCCCAATTTCTGAGGTTAAAACTTGGACCTTCATCTTTGATTCTTTCCCAGGTCTATATCTATGTTTTTCTCCAGATCTTTAATTTCATTAGTGTAGGGAACTTCTGATCTGGAAAATTCCCTATACTGATGCATATAGATAACTATTTTTGCCATTCAGTCTTAAAAGAGTTGACTGAAACTCTAGGGAGTGAAATCCCTTGCCCAGGATCACATAGCCAGCAAGTGTCCGAGGCAAAATCTGAACCTAGGACTTCATAAGAAGCAACATGGTACAGGGGAGAGGACTCCAGAGTCAGAGTACCTGTATTTGATTCCAAGCTCTACCAAGTACTGCCTTTACGACCATGGGCAAGTCATTTACCCTTTTAGGTCTCGGCTTCATCTGATCCTGGCTCTCATCACCTCCCTCACAGATTACAGCAACAGGATCCTAATTAATCTACCTGCTTCCATTGTTTCCTACCTTGGGATAGGATCAACATCTACCGGGTTTCCTCTCTACCAACAACACCCCATTTAGGTTAGACTAGTTTCTTTCCCTAGCTTTCCCTGAGACTTCATTGGCCCAATGGGCTAAGTCTCAAGAGTCCTTGTGGTTGAAATAACTTCCTGGAGAACTTGAACTATGTTAATGTGACTTCTTGGTTAACTAAGGGTATAAAAAGACCCACCCACCTGAGTCGGGTCCCTTTCAGTAGCTAAGTGACATATACTTGTTGAATATATTTCCTATGTTATGGCAAAGTAAACCTCCTTTTGTTAAAACTTGAATGGTCTACGATTGTCTCACTGCTTCAGTATCCAACCTAAATTGTCAGGGATCAGACAGAATCAGACCTAGCCCACAACATACCTCCAACCCACCTTTCATAGTGGCAATGTTAAACTAATCTTTTTTAAATATTGCTTTCATCATGTCAATGCTGTAGTGACTCTACTACCTACCACATCAAGCCAAAAATCTTCTTCCTGGCTTTCAAGGAAGGCTCCACCCTTGCCTACCCAACCACATTTCCCACTAATCCCTAAATAGTCACCTCCATTCCAATCAGGCTAGTTTCCTCACTGTCTGCTGAACTACAGACTACGATGGATTCCTCTTCTATGCCTTTGCTTATGCTGTTCCCTCCACGTGGTATGCCTCCCATATTCCCTTTTCCTTACTCCTTTTTCAAGGTCCATCTCAAGTCTCATCTTCAACTTGGAGCATTTAAGTACTTCAATCATTCCCACAAACTAGTCATGTGATCTTGGCACACAGCTATTTTGCGGGTACAATCAGAGTACTTGGAAGTCCCTTCACTTCTAAACTTTAATATTTTGTTGTTGTTCAGTCGTTTCAGTCATGTCTGACTCTTTGTGACTCCATTTAGGGTTTTCTTGGCAAAGATACTGCAGTGATTTGCCATTCCCTTCTCCAGCTCATTTTACATCTGAGGGCAAACAGAGTTAAGTGACCTGGCCAGGGTCACACAGCTAGTAAATGTCTGAGGCCAGATTTGAACGCAGGAAGATGAGTCTTCCTAACTCCAGGTGTGACACTCTATCCACTGTGCCACCTCACTGCCAAGGACCAGTCTAGTTAAATTCAAAGTTCATTACCAGAAGGTTGGCCAGCAGGTAATTTTTTTTTTTTTTTTTTTTGCCAAGCAACTCATAAAGACTGTCTATTAAGGTACAGAGAGGATTATGATCTCCACTGATGGAAGGAATACAAATGCTAAAGAAATCAGTGATCCTTGAAATATTGAACTATTTCATGCATAATTATTTCATCTTTTCAAATGGATTGTAAGCACATGTCAGCAAAAAGCTCATCTAGAGAGTGTGTGTATTAATAGTTGTTGATTTATTAAACACTTAATTTGTTACTGAGGAAGTAGCAAAATACTTACGTTCCTTCCTAGAGGAGGCAGGGGATAGATCTATAAAATAGGGTTAAATTGTCCGGACTGAATTCAAGGAGATAACTGCCACCTTTTATAGTTCCTCCTGGCCTAGCTAACTATGAAGTAGTTGAGAGAGTGCAGATGGAATTGGGTTGGTATCCTGCCTCTGATACTTGTAGTCTCTGATAAAATAGGTTTAAAAAGCTTTAGTTCAGTTTGCAAGTGAATGCATAGTTGACTAAGGCATAGTCAATGGATTTTTATTGCACCCCAATCATTGCTATTGACTAAGAGACTTTACAAAGTGTTTTGAGGTCTTTTTTCTGGTGGAGGGGACCTCATATGATCCATCAAGAGTAGAGGGTGGGGCAGCTAGGTGGCACAGTGGATAGAGCACCGGCCCTGAAGTCAGGAGGACCTGAGTTCAAATCCAGCTTCAGACCAAACACTTGACACTTACTAGCTGTGTGACCCTGGGCAAGTCACTTAACCCCAATTGCCTTAAAAAAAAAAAGTAGATGGTGCTAGGTGCATCCCCTAATTTGCTCAGTAAAATGGAATAAAAGCATCATGATCTCCAAGTTTAGTAATCTTGGACATCCTTAGGTTACTGAAAGAATTCTCGTCAGGTGCTCACACGTCATTTATCCTCTCTCTGCCAGTCAGTGGATAGGAGGAAATCATCCATTTTTTGAAAGAGACTCAACAATTTGAAGAACTGCCAAGTAAGTAGGGTAATCTTGATCCGGGAGCTGACCAGGACTCAGCATTAAAAACGAGCTGAATACAATAATTTTGACTTGCTATGCGTCTGAGGCCAGTTTGGTTTTAGCTCAACAAATGGTTCAGTCTGGGACGTGGTAGGCCACATTCATGGTGGCCCTGGGAAATAGTGATCTATGGTTCCAGGTCATCACTAGTTCTAAGGAGTCCAAGGAAATTGAATTAGTTCCAGGCTTCTGCTGACTCACATCTACCTGGGAGTCCTGTTCTCTCTAGGGTTGTCGTTACTAGGGTCCAAAATGTGATCAACAAATTGGCCTTTCACTTAAAAATAAAACAAATCAAAATCCAAAATGAACACACATCACTTTTGTTACTACCCACCAGTTATCTGGGTGGGAAGTAATAATTCATATTTACACACCACTGTATGCAGGGACCAAAGTCATATGAAATTCTTTAAAAGATAAGAAAGCAGAGGCAGCAAAGTGGCACAGTGGATAGAGCACCAGCCCTAGAGTCAGGAGGACCTGAATTCAAATCTAGTCTCAGATACTTACTAGCTGTGTGACTCTGGGCAAGTCACTTAACTCTGATCGCTTTTTTAAAAAAAAGATTAAAAAAGCAATAACCTTTGTCTGGCAAATATCTGGTTGTTATAGTCAGGTAAGGTATAAAACAGACTCAGAGGTATTAGCCACTGTAAGAAAAGATTTCCAGAAGAGAGTACAAATAGAAGAGGGGTTCCCCATTCATCGTGAGGTTCTCTACATTGGAAGTGCCAGATACACATGCAGCCCACAACACTCCCAAGTGCAGCCTGCACCAGATTAAAATATCATTGGGAGATAAAATTTAACACAATAAATAAAAATATAAAGCATACATAATGTTAACATGTAGTTTTCTAAGTCAATATGCGGCCCACAGGGATCCTTTTGGGTGGTTTAATGACTTCCATTTCTATTTGAGTTTGATTCCACTGGTATACATGATCCTGTTGGTAGAAGGCATTGCATGGATTGCATCAGTCACCTTGTCACTTCTTCCATGGATTACTGCAAGAATCTTCTTTTCTAGGGGCAGCTAGGTGGTACAGTGGATAGAGCCCTGGCCCTGAAATCAGGAGGACCTGAGTTCAAATCCGGCCTCAGACCAAACATTTGACATTCACTAGCTATGTGACCCTGGGCAAGTCACTTAACCCCAATCGCCTAAAAAAAAACCCAAATCTTCTTTCCTAACTGGTCTCTGGCTCAAATCTTTTCCCAACCCAACCCAACCCATCATCTGCTTAACCATCAAAGTGATTTTTCTGAAGCTTTGTTCTGACCTTGTCAGCTCTCTCCTCAATGAGCTACAGTGGCCTGATTACCTCCAAGATCAAATAAAAACTCCTCTGTTTTGCATTGGAAGTTCTTTGTGACTTGGCCCCTTTCTTCCTTTCCAGTCTTCTTATATTTTGCTGTCTTCCATATACTTTATAATCTACTTATGCTGACCTGTATTCTAACTTTATTCTGTCTTCCAGACCCATGCATTCGTATTGGTTATCTCCCATGCCCAGAATTCTCTGACCCCTCACCTCTACCTCCACCAGAGATCCCACTGGTTTCCTTCAAGACATAGTTCAAATAAAAGAGTTATTAAATTGTCTATACCCTTTGACCCTGCAATATCACTACTAGATCTATTACCAAAGCTGATTAGGGAAAAAGGAAAATAACCTATATTTCTAAAATAGTTAAATAAAATATCTCTTTGTGGTGGCAAAGAACTGGAAATTGTGGGGATGCCTGTCAACTGGGGAATGAGTAACCAAATTGTGGTATATGATTATGATGGAATATTACTGTGCTGTAAGAAATGATAAGCTCAATGATCTTAGAAAAATATGGATAGACTTGCATTAAATAATGACGAGCAAAACGAGCAGAACCAAGAGGACATTGTATACAGTAAGAACAATATTGTTTTAAGAACAACTTTGAGTGAATAAGTCATTTTGACTATTATAAATACTCAAATTAATTACAAAGGACATATGAGGGAAGATGCTATCTGCATTCAGAGAAAGAACTGTGGTTTTACATACACACACAGACATACACATTTGTGTTTAATGGTAGCCATCTCTAGGGTAGGGGTAGGGGGGAGGAAAGAAAAAAAAGAAAAAAAAAGAATTTACATGATAACTTTATTATATATTTAAAAGGAATAGCAAGTTGTACATAATAGACTTGTGGTTTCATGTGCAATCATCTTTTTTATTACACTCTGTTATGGAAATGCTTGTTTTATTCCATAAATTAAAAATTAAATAAATAATTTTTTAAAAGAAGACATAGTTCAAATCCTTCCTTTTTCAGGAGGCCTGTGCTATATCCTCTCCCCCAGTTAATAGTACCTTCTCCTCTCAGGCAGCCTTCTATCTACTCTGTGCATATCTTGTATGTACCTAGTTATTTACATGTTGTCTTCACCATTAGGATTAAATTCCTTGAAGATAAGAACTATTTTTGTCTTTTTTTATATCCCCAGCACTTAGCACAGTCCCTGGCATGTAGTAAGTGCTTAAAAAATGTTTGTTGACTGACTGGCAATGTTGCAGAACCTCCTAACTGGAGATGATAGTCACTTAAAAATAGCAGTGTGCTATTCATCATTCCTTCTCATTTTCCTTTTTTTTTTTCCTGAGGCAATAAGGGTTAAGTGACTTGCCCAGAGTCACACAGTTAGTAAGTGTCTGAGACCAGATTGACTCCAGGGCCATTGCTCTATCTACTGCTCTACCTAGCTGCCCCTTGTCCTTGTTCTCCAAGAGGACCAATGACATCATGAGGGTGATGTCTTGATTTGCAACGGGAATTGGATTTAAGTGAGGCAGAAAAATAATATTGGAAACAGCTATGACCTTGTGAGCTTTGAAAGGTCTAGAGAGCAAACCACCACACATCTAACTGCAGGAATCTAGACCTGAGTTTGCTACCAGTCAAGGCACCAGCCCCATCACCAAGGAGTGGAAGCCAAGACCAGCATTAGCTGAGACACAGTCCCAGGATAATGTCAAATTCACAAGTTAACTTGATAGGGGCAAATGCTTTGTAGAGATGGTCATAAGTTTGAACCTACTCTCTCAAAGGTCTGAGTTGGGATAGGGGAAAGTGTGCCCTCCTGGTGTAGGAGAGAAATGTTTTTATTTCTGTTCTTGCTATATGTGAGAGCTAACTGATGTTAACTCTTTACCTGAAACTGGGGCACTAATCCTTAGTGGTTAACATTGGGGAGAACACACTAGAATGGGTTTTTGAGCAAACAGAATTAGAGAGTTAGGGGTATGCTGGATTGAGCTTGAATAAGTTCCGGGGAGCCAATTGTTAAATTTTCAGTGTGAGCATTTATACCCTGGAAATTGGCAAACACTATAAATCAGGATTTGATTTGTTGTTTTGCTGATTGTCTAGACTTAAGTGATGGAGAAAATGTTAATAATAAAGATTAAACTTAAAAATAGGTTATGTGTACATTTTCAGAGAGCCACTTGTTAAATATTTACCAGAACACCACTGTAGAGAATCAGCCCTTTACCCTGAGTCCCTGAGCAAGACCTCAGGGTTCTATGAGTACCCTGGAGGTCTTGCTTAGGAACTCAGCTCATCAACTGATAAATATCCTCATAACTTTATAATGGTTACATCTAAGAAAAATGGCCCATATTATCAAAATCACTATTCTTCTAGTGATACAATGTGGTTATGACCATAGTTTCTGAATAAAATCACCTAAAGGACAATAGAGACATAGGTAGTCATGAGTAGCCTGCAAGATACTACTAACGAAAAAGCATAAAGAAATAGGATAAAGCCATCCTCAAAAGATAGGTATCTGGAAAATGTTATACGCCAATAAGTGAAAGATAACCAATGGACAGTCTATGTGCTCCACAACTGCCACTGTATCCATACTATACCAAGAGATCTAGATTTGGAACCCTTGTGCAGGATTTATGGGAAGACATGGACAAATGGCATACAAAAGGAGAAGACATAGATGGTCAGCAATCTGCCTCATTGGAAGGAATAACTACATTGATGAGATTAGAAATTCATAGAAGTATTGAGTTTACTCTTTGCAAGGCACTTTCCTCACAAAAACTTGTGAGGTAGACAGAGAATGTAGTATCAACCCTGTTTTATAGGTAAGGAAACTGAGTCTCAAAGAAGTCAAGATACTTGCCCAATTGGGTCACATAGCCAGCATAGCTTCCAAGTGTCAGACAAGGATGTGAACTCAGATTTCTCCTCACTCCAAGGTCAATGCTTCTGTGCATCTATTACAGCACATTTGACTCAAATCCTGACTCCATGGTCTCTATCTGTGTATGTATTAGCTGTGTAATTGCAGGTAAGTAATTTAATCTCTTTGTCTCATGTGTCAAATGAAGCAGACAACCTTAAATGCCCTTTCCATCTCTAGATCCTTGTGTGCCTAGAATCTTGCTGCCTCTCAGGTAGTGTCAGAAGCCAGAGGTAGGGGGCCAGAATTCCCGAGAAGAGGCATGTATTTGTTCTAATGGCTCTATCAAGTTCCCTAAGGTTTTGTGACACATCAAATAGGATTGTAGGACATTAGAGTATGGAAACTGGAATGGGAAGGTGCAAAGGAGGGGAAGGGGAGAAACCTATGGAACTAATAGAAGAACTCTAATGTAACTCCAACAATTCCTTTTCCTCCTTCCCCCAGGAAGCTGGTGACACAGGACATCAAAAGAATAAATCAAAATGCATACAGCAAAAAGCCCTTGTCTCACTAATACGCTACTGATGGAGCTGTGAATTCATCCAACTGTTCTAGAAAACAATTTGGAATTATTTGACAAAAGTCATATCCTTTGATCCAGGGATCCCACTATTGGGCATGTACCCAAGATCAATGACAGAAAGGTCCTATATATAATAAAATATTCATAGCAGCCCTCTGTGATAGTAAAAACAAAACAAAAAAACTAGAAACAAAATAGATATCCATTTATAAGGGAATGAGTGAACTAATTATGATATATGACTGTAATGGAATATTATAAGATAATATTATTGTCATAAGAAATGAGTGATGAGGAATTCAAAGAAATATATGAAAACCTATATGAAGTGAAAGCAAGTAAAGAAAGGAGAACCAAAAGGACAATATCACAATGACTACAATTAGGTAAATGATAACATTAAAAAGTAGTTGAACTCTTATGAATTGTAATAAATGAATAATCTCAGTCCTAGAGAATGGATAAGGACAAATACCTTCTCACTAGAAAGGAAGGGACTTCAGATGGGGAAAGTGGTACATAGGCAGGCATAGTTTCTGGGTCATTTGACTTTGCTTAAATGCTTTTCTTTGTTATTAGGTGGCAGGGTACAGTGGAGAGAATCCTGGCTCTGGAGTCAAAGAACGTGGGTTAAAATTCCACCTCTTATACTGATTGCTTGTGAGACCCTGGGTAAATTGTTTCCCCTCCCTGGTTTAAGTAAGTTTAGCTAAGGTGGGTTTACTTGCCTGCAGAATGAGGATTTTGGACTAGGAGGCCTCCAGGGTCTGGTACTAGCTGTGTCACCCTGGCCAAGTCACTTAACCCTGTTTGCCTCAGTTTCCTCATCTGTAAAATGAACTGGAGAAGGAAATGGCAAACCATTCCAATATCTCTGCCAAGAAAACTCCAAATGGGGTCAGGGAGAGTCGGACATGACTGAAAAACGACTGAAAAACAACTGAACAACCATAACACACACACACACACACACACACACACACACACGCACACATGCGCACTTATATAGAGTACTTAGTACTTCCTAAATACTAGTACATACTAATACATATTAAAAAATAGGATAGAACCCTCGAAGCTCTATATGTACATGTATACATATACTATACATATAAATATACATACATATATATGCATGTATGTATACATATGTGTGTGTGCATACACACAAAGGCCAACAATAAAGCAGAGGTTTTTTAAAGTCCTCATCCTGGCAATGTTCAAGTATGATGCCTCCAAAATAAGTTGACTTCTCCACTGTGTTCCTCCTTTTTTGCCCATTTTGCCCTTACTATAGGTACCTCTTTTTTTAGACAAAGGCCCAGTAGCAGCCAGAGGCTTGTGGGTACTTCATGGTAAAATTGTTGGGTTTTTTTTTCTGACTTTCCCTCTAGGGCTAGAAGTTGTGTTTCTAATTCAGATACTTTATTACTCAGTTATACCATCCAGGTTTTACAATGGGAAGAGAGGAATCAGTGTAGAGGATGGGCTGGAGGATGCTAATATCTCCCCATCATTCCAAAACAACCTAGAGACCGAATTTATCACTGTCCCAATCCTGACCTAGCCTCAGCCAGCTGTTCCACAAATTGTGCCACTTCAAAGGGATCCCTGAGATTTTGTGTAAATTAGGTTGGATCCCTAGGAATACCTGGATTTCAAGGTGATGTCAGGCATGGGGTGGGGAGATCCAGGTTCAATGACTGCTTTATAGTTCCACATTGCCCACTTGTGAAAATGCAATTCCACTTCCCACCACCATAACTTTCTGTCCTTAGTACATACTAAGCACTGGTATTTAGAAATCGCAGCTCTAACTAGTCTAGGACAAAAAAAAAAAAAAAAAAAAAAAAAAGCTTCCTAAGGCACCACCCTAAGAAGGAAGCAGATATTATTTAAGCAGAGATCAAATAGTAGTAGGATGTTCTTTTCTTGAAAGCTGACATTGGCACTCAGAAGTGAATACTCAGAAACTCAGATCCCATGTAAGATATGAATCAGTGAACATCATTACATTACAAAGGCAGGGGCATTGCTCAAATTTAAACCAATAATTCATCACTAGTTCTAGACAAAATCATGTATAAATTTTCCTTCATGAGACTGGCTACTAGTCTGAATACTGGTAGATTCTAGTATACAAAGATATGCTGAGTGAATCCAGGATCCCCTTTGTCAGCTTTTGACTGAGGAATCAGTTAGTGATGGAGGTGGAGAACAGGTGAACAGAATTATGGGTTGTTTAAAAAAATTTTTTTTTTTTAAGTTTTGGTTGCCTTCCTTATTCTGTAATTGACATAACCATAGCCATGAAACAAGTTTTACTATTTTTTCTTAAATAAGTAGAAGAACAAATATGAATCACAGATTAGATCCTGATGAAGACCCTGGAAATGAGGTGTGGGGAATGAGGAAGGAAGCACAAAGTATCATATCATAATAATTAGTCCCAGCATAAAATCTTAGTCTAATAATTAAGTGGCAAATGACTTTTCACAGAAAAATTAGGGCAAGGTCTTTTTGTCTTTTTCCATTAAACTCATTCAGAGTTAAACACCAGGTCATGCTTAGTGAACCATCACAAAATCCAAGAAAGATTCCTTTTGTGTTTTATTTTTTTTTTAATTGCATGTCTCTAGTACCTCAGATTAAGTTTTCCGAAAGGTTAACTAACTCCTATGATGTATTTTGTTTGTTTGTTTAGTTCTCATATTCCTTGTGTTTTTTTAAAAGCCTAATCATTCTTCCCAT
The DNA here is from genome assembly GCF_900497805.2 of Vombatus ursinus. Classification (NCBI taxonomy): domain Eukaryota; kingdom Metazoa; phylum Chordata; class Mammalia; order Diprotodontia; family Vombatidae; genus Vombatus; species Vombatus ursinus. The sequence continues at coordinate 18,478,660 of NW_020954572.1, read as the reverse complement.
TTACCCTCAAGGGTAATGGAAAGCATAGGTTTACTGGTGCTATTCAAGGCAGAAATGGAAGGTCTCAGTGGAGGGGAAGAATATGGGGTCCAACTTGCTAGAATGAACAATTCCAAAACCAGACTATTTTGTGTAAACTGCAAGAGGCATTATAATGCTATCTAGTGTATCTGATGGTATTTAAATCTAGATTAATAATGTGATGAGGATTCTTCGGGTTGCAGTCAAGGTAAATGACAAGGACTTGAAGTAATAGGCTTGGAAAATGAGGTTACAAACATTAGCCAATCACAGTTGCATTATTTAAACGGAGAGAGGAAAAGTATATAGAGTAGAAACCATGCAACTTTTTCATTCCCATACCTCACCAATGGTGTGTAGAAACTAGGGGTCCCAAAAGTAGTCTGGTTTCATTAAAGCATTTACCTAAATTGAGGGTCTTTAAAATCTTTACTGTGCTCACAGCAGTTACAATTGGCAGCAGCTTTTAAAGTCTGCCTATCTGTTAGCAAACAATAGGCCATCATAATAGTACTCAAAACACTACTTTTCTGGATACAGAAAAATATCTCTGATCTTATTTGAGAAGTTGGAATTTTTCACTCAATTCTACCAAACTCTCAATATATCTATTCTTGTTTGCCCACCCAGACCACTACTCAGCTATTAGAAAGTATTTTTAAGTCTAAGGCATTGTGAGTGGCCCCACAATTGTCTAATTTGTGGGATAAAAACTCATTTCAGTTGACTACTCTGTGTTTTTCTATAAAGTTCTGTCAACTTTAGACAATAAAGTCTCATAATTTCTATTTTACATACTCTTCTTCTATCCATCTAAATAACGAAATCAACTATAATTGACTAATATTTGCAACCTTATTTTCTAGTCCCTCATTACTTTATATCTCAGTCATTTTTCTTGACTTCAGCCAGAAGGCTCCTTATCACTTAATTAAACCAGGTTTAAACTGTTATAAGTATATTGGATAGGCAATATTTTCATGATTTCACCATACATAATCCTACATTAAAGACATTTTACATATTTTGCATCTACACCTTTAATTAACTCTTCTCTTGTTCATGGAATACACTCTCCGGAAAAGAGACTTCTTTTTTCCAAGAGTCACTTAACATTCAACATGGTCTTTTTCCTTCTCACCCAACCACTTTTATAATTGGTGTCTTCCTGAATTATCACTTGGGTTTGTGGCTAGAATATGGAAGTATGTTCCAAGAAGATTGTAAAATCACAAATTCTGGATTTGGAAAGGATCTTAGGGGCCATTAGGTTCAGAGCTCTCATTTATAGAAACAGAAACAGAACCCTAGAGAGATTAAGTGATTTGCCCAAGGTCATACAGGTAGTAAGAATCAGAGGAAGGATGCTGAGGAGACAGGGGGAAGACAGTACAAGGGAACAGGGAAGGAGGAGGAAATAGAGACACTTGGTGGCACTCAAGAGTGGCCATGAGTTGCTTCTGAGTAGTAATCATGTCATAGGTCAAGATGTATTTATTAAGAGCTTACTATGTGCCAGGCGCTGTGCTAAGCACTGGGAATACCAAAAAAAAAAAAAAAGTTCCTGCCCTCAAGGAGTTCATGGTCTAATACAGGAGACAGCATGCAAACAACCATGTACAAACAAGACATTTGCAAGACAAACTGGAGATAACCACAAAGGGATATTAGAACATGATATGATATAATGATGATATAATTAAGAGGGATATCATAATGTATGATGATATAATATAGAATATTAGAATATAATAATAATACCTAACATTTAGATAGTGCTTATTATGTGACAGGCACTATGCTAAGTGCTTTACAATTACTATATCATTTCAACCTCACAACCCAGGGAAGTAGGCACTATTATTATCTCCATTTTACAGATGAGGAGACTGAGGCAAACAGAGGTTAAGTGACTTTCCCAGGGTCACACAGCTAGCAAGTGTCTGAGGTTGAACTTGAACTCAGTGCTCCATCCATTGCTGCACCATATAGCAATTATCATAGAATGGATATAGTGTAAGACAGAGGTTCAAGGTACAGGGGAGGAGTAGCTAGGGTGCAATGGATAGAGCACCAGTCCTGGAGTCAGGAAGACCTGAGTTCAAATCTGGCCTCACACACTTGACACTTACTAGCTGTGTGACCCTGGGCAAGTCACTTAACCCTGTTCCCTAGCCAAAAAGAAAAGGTACAGGGGAAAGACCAAGGAAACCTATGTTCTCTAGAGCACAGACACATGCCTATTTGCTAACATCACTGAGGAGGACTAAAGCTTTAGAAAGACGGAAGTTTAGTCACAATCCTTAGGAACCACAACAAGAATGTGATGGCATTCAGTTCTACAAACCACGTATGTTCAGTGCATACTTTAGAATAGGAGTTCTTACCTTTTCTGGGAGGGTGAGGGAAGGAGGCCATCTGGTCTAACAAATTCTTACTGTGCCTCTGATGGATTGATTACTGATATAAAATAGATGGCTCCACCCTTTGTCACCTTGGTCTCTCTGGCCTAGGGAAGCAAGGGTGTTTCTATTCTCTCTTCCTGTGCTGTTCTCAGCGTCTTCACAGGGCTTTCAGTAAAGAGTTTAGAGGAGATCTAGGCATCTAGGATCAAGTTGACCTTGGAGTCAGGAAGACCTGAGTTTAGACACACACTGACTCTGGGCAATTTCTTAAGACTCTCAGTTGTAGCGATGGAGGGACAGAAAGGAGGGAGGAAAGGAAGAAGGAAAAAAGAGAGACAGAAATAGAGAAAGAGAGACAGAGAGGGAGAGAAAAAGAGAGGAGACAGAGACAGAGAGGTAGGGAGAGAAGGCGAAAGACAGAGAAACAGAGAGAGATGGGGGGAGGGAGACAGAGACAGAAAAGGAGAGGAAGAAGGAAACAGACAGAGAGAGGGGAGGAACAGAGAGAGAAGCGGGAGGAGGAAGACAGAAGGGGAAGAGGGAGAGAGAGAAACAGAGAGAGAGAAAGTGTGTGTGTGTGTACGTGTGTGTTTAGCGGTAGGCTGGGATGGCAACATTTATGACTAAATTCCTCGATTCATGCCAGAGCTGGGATACAGATGGAATTGCCACAGACCATTTATAATAAGCCTCTGGTCAGGAAGCACTGCCCATGAGGCCACAAAGTAAATGTTGGGACAAGTTATAGTTTCACAAGTGTTCTAATGAGGGGACTGGGAGGTGCATGATGCATGTATGAGCTAAAAGGTGGGGAAGGGCATCCTTAATCTGGTAATAGCTTACAGAAAATGTGGATAATTTCTGTGGGCAGAACAAGCCCGATTAGTCACAATACAAGATGCTGGCCAATACACAGGGGAATAGACACCACTTTACTACTTTTAATTAAGGTTTGGCACATATTATGAAAAAAAAAAAATCCACCAAACTCCTCACCTGAAAAAAATCCCAAATTTTCCTGTCCCTCCTAATCACCTCATTATAGGTAGAGGCAGATAGATGGCACAGTGGATAAAGTGCTGGGCCAAGAGTCAGGAAGACCTGAGTTCAAATACTTACCAGCTGTGTGATCCTGAGCAAGCAAGACCTGTTTGCCTCAGTATCCTTAACTTGAAATTGGAGATAATAATAGCACCTACCTCCCAGGAAGATCAAATGAAAGATTTGTAAAGTGCTTACCACAGTCCTTAGCACATAGTAGGTGCTTAATAAATGTTTGTTTCCTTCTTTGCTTCCTTATAGCATAGTGAGAGATTTAATAAAAAGCACTGGCCTTTGGAAATGCAAGATCTGGGCTCAGCTCCCAGTACTGTCTCTTAAAAGTAATACTGAGTGTTACATTCCTTCTCTGGATTTTTTTCTACATGTATAAGAAATGAGGTTGTTGTAAAAGAAAACTAAGATCTGTATGTTTTGTGACAATCTTCTGGCACAAGGGAATCCCTCCTGGAAGGACATAGGGTTCACCTATTAGCCCTTGCTTTCTACAACTGGGCTCACAGTCCCCTGACAGGCGCAGCTGTCAATAGGCTAAGTCCTTCTCTGGATACCCAGTTTATGTCTAAGGAAAGACCCATGGCCAGCCCGAGACATCAGGAAAAACAGCCCCTTAATGAGTTCAGGTGCTGAGAATGCAAAACCATGGGAGTCAGCGCAAAGCTTTATTGCAAACAATGAAAAAGAGGGGAAAGGGAAGAGAAGAAAAGGATACCCAACATACAACTCAGTCATACACACTAACATAGAGCATAACTAATGTAAGGGCAGTGCTGCAAGGAGGGGCACAGGTATGGGTCCATTCAGCAGGAAGTTGTGCTCCTGCCGGGGAGAAGCGTATGCTCCAGCAGGAAGGGATGCTCTAAAGTGCTTTTTTGAGAGTGAGGTTCTTACACCATGATTTTGGATGGCCGAATTGTGTATCAGAGGTCAGGACAAAATATTATTTCGGGGGGGGGACTGTTTTCAGGGAGAAAAGCTGGTGGTAGACAAAATATTATTTGGGGGTCATGGCTATACCAACCGTTGAAAAATGTTGTCAGTATTTTTCCACGAGTATGTTCTATAAGCTTTCAGCCTCAAAACCATAAGGCGTAATCATAAAACAATGGTTTTCATGCATAGATACTAAGCTGTAGCGTCCCTTAATGGGAAACAGTCATGGTGATCTCAAGATCAGCAGGCTTAATCTTATAACACTATGCTACTTTTAAATTAAATATATGATGGTATAAAAATGTGAGTTATTACTACTACCTGAAATTACTTATATTACAATGTTGACAGCATGGTCCAAGAGAGTATCTTCCATATTGGATAGAGTGATCAACTTATCTCACAAAAAGACTTGGCATGTCTATGGAGAAAGGGGCTTAAAAAAAATTTTTTTTAATATAGTGCTCCAAGATTTACAAAGTACTTTCTTCATAATAATCCTGTGAGATGGTGCAAATATATTGCAGATGTGGAAACTGAGCTCAGACAGGTTGTGTGAATTGCACAGAATAACCCACTAGAAAGAGTCGGAGTTGGGACCTGAATCCACATGTTCTCATTTCAAGTCTAGCATTCTCCCTACTATACCATGCTGTCATTTTCTGGGAGAGTGAGGGGTGGGAAGAGACAAGTGAATTTGTTCTACTTTTTTATACTTTGCTATCATTCCTCAGCTGCCTTGGAGCTTGGGGTCTATTCACCCTGGAACACCCTTCCACTATGCAGGTTCCCTTTTCCCATTGGTGAAATCCCTGCTTGAGCCTCCATTTTTGGAGTGGGGCCCAGGCCAACATGGTGGCTTTTATTCTGTTCTTGTCTTTGCTTCTAACTTTTCCCAACTTTGACACCATGCCCAGTCCTATCCTGCTTTTCACTTACTTTAGTGTTATCTTCCTTCATTAGAGTGTAGTAAACTCCTGGAGGGTAGGGACTACCTTTATTTTTTCCTGCATTTGCATCCCCTCTGCTTAGTACAATGCCTGGCACATAACACGCACTTAAATTTTTTTCTTTCTCTTTCTGGTCCCACTACCACTTCAGCCTATTTCCAGACTTATCAGGGGATGTGGATCCAGCTGGGAAGAATTAAAGGCCTCTGTGGTTCACAGTGATTTCAGGTCTAGCTCATAGATATCTAGACTGAAGAATGTTCACTTGAAGGCCCACTAAGGGTACTTCTGAAGGGAACTTAGGTGGTTGTGTTCACTTTGGGATAGGTTTGGGGGTATACAGCAGCAGTACTAAAAGGTCTGTTGTGTCTATAACCAACTCATCTAAAGGACGCCCGCAAACCAAGATGATTCTAGGCCACAGATTAAATCACTTACACATCAATATCAACTCATGGCTTGCACAGCACCTTCCTCAGAAGAAACCTGTGAAAGCAGTAGTGCAAGTTATTTCTATCTCCATTTTATAAATAAGGAAACTGGGTCTCTGAGAAGTTAAATGACCTCCCTATGATCCCAGTTAGTAAATAGGATTTTGAACTCAGGTTCTCTGACTCTGAGGCCACTTGATCTTCTATGCCATGTTGCCCTATGGCAGAATCATTTGGGCTTTCTATGAGTCTTACAGACCATGGGTTATCTAAAATTATACCTCCTGTAGGTATTTCCAGAATGGCTAGACTAATTAGAAGCCCCACCAACAATGCACCAGTGTCCCTGTTTTTTGCTTATCAGTAGCTCTGATTTTGACCCACTATCTCATTTTGAGCCTTGAGGTTTTAATCTAGGTCTTCTTGCTTGGGGTTACTTGATATGCTCCAGATGCTGATGTGTCTGCCACAAATCTCTGGGTAATAATAATATTATACAGAGCTTACTGGCACTGTGCTAAGTGCTTTACATTCTCATTTAATCCTGACAAAATCCCTAGGAAGTAGGTGATGATACCCCCATTTTATAGATGGGAAAACTGAGGTACAAAGAGGTTAAGTGACTTGTCCAAAATCACACATAGTACATGTCAGATTTGAACTCGGGTCTTCTTGACTCCAGACCCAACATATCTACTGTACCACCTAGCTGCTTCCAATGTGTCCTTCTACAATACTCTACATAAGCATAAATGCCCTTCAAACCTAGGGCTCCCCCCTGGATAGAGAGAAATTATCTTCCCACACAATATCTCATAATATCATTTCTATAACTCTCTTTTGAATATCCAGGCCCCCTTTCCCTATTATATTCTAAGTTCACACTTTTTCTTGGAACACAAATACTTATACCAGCAACTAAAACCTTCTTCATAGGAGTAGTCTACTTCAAGCTCCTCCCCTCATTCCTGATACTGGTCTTATCTATGAATACATTGCCTCAAGATTTCCACTTAGAAGCCTTTGGACACCTGTTCTAAAACCACTGCCTGCTGAACTTTTGCCTATGCATACCTGCTTTTCCTCCATATCCTTAAAGCCTCAAAGACCATGACTAGTGTAAATGCACCTTAGTATAACACAAATCTTATGCTTGATGATTATGTGACCTTGGGCAAGTCACTTAACCCAAACCGCCATTTCCTCATCCCTAAAAAGTGTATAAATATGTGTACTCCTTACCTCACAAGGTTATGTATTTTGAGCAGGAGGTAATGTGAGGCTCAGTACAAGAGGTTCAGATTTAAGGTTGAGAATTCAAGACGCATTACTAACAATTCATTATTGTATGAACTGTGTGCAAGGTACTGTACAAAATCCAATTAATTGCAACAAGTTCCTCTGATAAAGGTTTCATACCCAAGATATGTAAGGAATGGATTCAAATTTATGAAACTGAGACCTAATCCCCAAGAGATACCCAAAGGATATACACAAGTTTTCAAAGAAAGAAATCCAAGTTATCATATCAAGTGTTTTAAATCACTAAATAGAGAAATGCCAATTAAAGCTGCTTTGAGGTTTTATCGCACCCATCAAAAACAAAGAGAAAATGACAATTATTGGAGCAACTGAGGGAAAACAGGGACACTGGTGCATTGTTGGTGGAACTGCAAGTTAGTACAAACCTTCTGGAAAATGAACATGGATCTAAGCTCCAAAAGTTACTAAACTGAACCCAGATATGCCACTAGGCCTATAACTCAAAGAGAACAAAGGAAGAGGAAAGGGACCTATACGTACAAAAATATCTTAGCAGCTCTTTTCATAGTAGCCCCAAATTGGAAACTAAGTAGCTGTCTTATTGGGGAGTGGTGAAACAAATTATGATGTATAAACACAGTGGAATATTATCATGCCATAAGAAATGACAACTTCAGAGTAAACTGGGAAGACTTCAACGAATTGACAGAGTGAAGTGAGAAAATGAACAATTTATAGGACAAAACTGTAGAGAAAAACAATTTGATTAAAGGCTTTAGACTTTGATCAATGCAATTATAAACCATGAGTTCAGGAGACTAAAGATGACACTTGCCTCCTGCCAGAGATGATGAACTTAAAATGCTGAAACATATTTTGGAGCATGGCCAAAGTGAGAATTTGTTTTGCTTTACTATATATGTTTACGATAACGGTTTTGGTTTTCATGGGGTGGGGGGGAGGTATAGTGGGAGGGACAAATTATGAATACATAAAAAAATTAATAAACTTATTTTAACAACAAAATCAAACTTAAAGAAACAAGCTAACTGGAAATCTGTAACCTAAACCGATTACACAGAGACAAAACTAAATGATAAAACACAGACTGAAACGACAACTTTGCAAATGTAGATTTGCAAGTTTTCTTGGGAATTATTCCCCTGTTCTTGTTCAAGCCGTTTTTTCAGGCTGCTCCATTTGTGCTTCAGACTAATGGTTTGGTTTTTTGCAAGAATGAGTGGTATGTGGTTGTCTTATTCACCTACAATCCCAGGTACCCTTCCATAGTCTCTTACACGGCCTCATTTGTTGTCATAATTTAACTATCCTATCTGTGATTTTCTACACAAGGGATCCTTGATGGTCTGTTTCTCTCAGAGAAAATCTCCACACCATTTCAGGGGATGGAAGATCAGCTTCCTAATTTTGGACATTTCACACCAAATCAACCTATTTACTATGTGAACCGTAGCAATCATTGCTTAGGCTTCAAAGAAGTGATATCCAAAGTGACTGGGTGGGGATTAAAGTGGGTACCAAAAGAAAAGCAGTTCCCACCACCTCCAAGAAGGAGGAGTTGTTGCTCTTCTGGTAGGAAGATGCTGGTATGGTTGTGCAGCATTAGAGGCCATGGAACACAGGTCGTGTCAATATGGTATTCAGAGCTCAGTTTTGTGGTCAGGTCAATTACTGTCACTCCAGGAACAGAGGAGGAATGAATCCAGACCCCTCCTACCAGCAGCAGCTTTCCATCAAACACATGGGCTGTGTGAGAATATCTTGGGGTGATAGGAGGCTGGACCTCCAACCTTTCCCAACAAAATCCACTAGAGACTGGTTTCAGGAAGTGTACGGAGCTCAGTGGTTCCTCTGAAACACTCAGGCCTCCTGCAATGAGGGCTCCTCCCTTCCAACTGCAGGCACTATGAGAGTGTCGAGCATCAGGTTCTGGCCCTTCTACTGGTAAACTGACCCACGTCATTGTGTCCACGTGTAGAAAAAGCCAGTCACTTAGCACAGGATCCTTCCCATTGCGCCCTCCATACACAAACAAGTACGTCTGCCTTTGACAAAGGACTTTAGCAGCTGAGTGTCGCCATCGTGGAGAGGGGAACTCTGATTCTGGGCCAACTTCTGTGACGGTCACCTTTAGGTTGTCAGCACCATTTCCCTCTGGGGAGGGGCAGCAGAGCCAGTACATCCCCAGGGCGGGAGTCACTGGGGACAGTCTCCCACCCAGCACAAGAACCAGAGTATCTGAGAAGGATGTCATAGTGTGGAAGAGGCGTCCATCCCATCGTGCTCCAGTCCCACACACGTGGCTTGCATTCCACCTAGAGCCGGCTTGTCTGAACAGCACATGACACTTGCTCATCCTTGCATGTCGCCCCTCCTGCTCACCAAAGCCCCCTGTGCTGAGGATGACACTGGGGCCCAGAAGGGCTGAGGCATGGCCAAACCGCTTCAAGGCACAGGCCTCGCCCTCCCCTAATATACTGGCAGACAAGACGCCAGCCGGAGGGGCTGGCTCCACCCGAGGAAAAGCGTCCACGGGCGGAAGCGGCATGGCCTGGGTCGGAGAGCCGGCGGTGGAGGCGGCCAAGATGAAATAGTGGGAGCACTTGAGGTGCCACTCCTCAAACTCGTCGAAGGGTTCGAGCGTCTCCACGCGCCTCCGCTCCACGGCAGGGACGAAGCCGCGGTAGAACTCGTTCATGTCCAGCGCGCTGCAGGCGCCCCAGCCCGCGTCGAGGAAGCGCCGCCGCTGGGCCGCCACGTCGGGGAAGCTGGCCAGCCCGTGCAGAGGTGAGCTCAGGCGCTGGAAGTGCTGCTGCATGACCCGGCCGAAGGGGTCGTGGGGCCCCATCTGCTCGTAGAGCACGAAGAGGGCGTCGGTGAAGCGGCCCGCTGCCCACGCCAGCAGGGCCGCGGCGCTGCCCGGCGCCAGGTACGAGAGTACGGCCTCGGCTAACAGCAGCGTGGGCGCCCCGACGTCCAGGCCGGACGCCTCCAGGGCGTCGTTCAGCGCCGGCACGTCGCGCAGGTCGCTGCCCAGGAGGCGGTAGTCCTGGCTGGCGAAGCGCAGCGCCGCGTTGGGACCGAGGCCCAGGTCCGCCGCAGTCAGGGGCGGCCCAGCCAACGCGGCCAGCTCCGGCGCGGCGCGAATCTTCGCCGCCTTACGCTCGGCCACGTCCGGGAAGTCCACTTCCCACACGGCGGCCCGGGCCAGGCGGCCCGCGGCTTTGAGGCGGAAGTACAGCGAGTCGGACCCCGCGCCCAGCGATAGGATCTGCCGGCGCGGCCCGCCGTCCTCGGCGGGAGCGCGCTCCAGGAAAGCGCGCACACAGTGCCTCACGGCCCGCGCGCGCACGTAGTAGCCGCGGTGGATGAGCGGCGCGCGCCGCGGGGCGCCGGCGACCAGCAGCGCCGCGAAGGGATCGCGCACGTAGCCGTGCGCCGCGAGGGAGCACTTGCTGAGTGAGCTGCTGTCGTTCGTACTCTGCACCGCCCCAGCCCGGCGCTCGCGGCCGCGTGGGCCCATGGCCGCCGGCACCCGACTGGAGGGCTGGGAACACGTGCTGATGGTCCAGAAGAGCACTTACCAACGCGTGGTCACCTTTGCACTTTCGTTCTAGCCGATCCTGGGAATCGTGGATGCTCTTCTTTTCCTTGGGTCCCGCAGGAGGTTACTTCCAAAGAAAGCAGTTTCCGACCAATTAGAAAAGGGAGTGCGGGACGAGCACCGAGCACTTTCTTGTGATTGGCTCCGCTCTTACCGCTTCCCTGTGCCTTTCAGGACTTCCGGGGAGGGGTTGCTTAAGGATCTTAATAACATCCGCTTGGCGGCTGACGCCGCACATGTGGCGTAAACCTTTTTCTTGTATCTTTCGGAGTAAGAGGAAAAAGCGATTTCTCCTCGTTATGTTTATAAAGATGTGAAGTTTTTGAGAGGTAAGTTCGTGGAGATGGGATGCTCGCCTTCTTTTGAGGCCCTGTGGTTGAATGGACGGTGGGAACAACTTAGGGGTGTCTTCTGGTGGGGGCAAAGTCGGTTCAGCCGCTTGGGTCTTTTGAATAGAATAAAGAGGGGTCAGAGGGAACGAATTTGGGTGTCTCGAGAGTGATGTAAAGCCAACATGGAACTTACATGGGAGTTGACAGACTGCATTCAGCAGAAGGTTGGGGTGGCAACAGAGTAAGGAAGTCTGTCAGCGAAGCATTTATTAAATGCTTACTAGGACACTGCTAAGTGTTGGGGATTATATTTCAAAAGACCACGAAACACAGTCTCTGCCCTCAAGGAGCTTACATTCTTTAAAAAAAAATTTTTTTTTGTCAATTACATGTAAAAACAGTTTTTAACATTAGTTTTTTTTTTAAATTTTGAGTTCCAAATTCTCGCCTCCTTGAAAAGGCAAGCAGTTTGATATAGATTATGCATGTACAGTCATCATGCAAAACACTTCCGTAAGAGCCACTGGAAAAAACAAAAACAGAAAAAAACCCAAGAAAAATAAAGTAAAGAAAGTATGCTTTCATCTGCATTCAGACTCCATTAATTCTTTCTTTGGAAGTAGATAGTATTTTTCATCATAAATCCTTTGGAATTATCTTGGATCATTGTATGGCTGAGAATAGTTAAGCACTTAAACAGTTGATCATCCTACTGTGTTGCTGTTACTGTGCACAGTATCATCTTGGTTCTGAAGGAGTTTACATTCTAATGAGGGGGAGAACATGTTAACAACTATGTATAAACACGAAGTATACAGAGTAGACAGAAGGTAATCTCTGAGGAAAAGCTCTAGTAGTTGCGGATGGGGGACTGAGAAAGGCCACCTGAAGAAGGTGGATTTTGAGTGGACTCTTTAGGGAAGCCAGGGAAGTTGAGGTGAGAAGGGAGAACATTCAAGGTAATGGAAGGATGGACCTGGTTTGATAGGAGAAGCAGAGAGCATGTGAATCAGTGAAAGAAAGAAACCAACAATAGGGTGGAAACTCACTGTCTTGACATATCAATGACAAAGGTCGATGAGATCTTGGTGATGTAGTGTTACATTGTGACAAAGAATGAGATATACTGTGGTTAAAATTTTTTAAAAAAAGAGGGAAAGGAAGACATTTTTCAAGAAACATTAAGTATCTGCTATATGCAAGGCATTGTACTAGGTCCAGAGGACACAAAGACAAAAACAAACCAGTCCTTACATTCACAGAGCTTATATTCTACTGGGTAAAATACAGCGTCAATATGTATGAGTAGATACAGAGTCATTGGAGGCTGGAGAGAGCATTAACAACTGAAGGGAGAAGGAAAGGCTTCACATAGGAGTTGGCACTTGACTTGAGCCTTGAAGGATGCTAAAGATTCTAAGAAGCCCAAGTGATAATGGATTGGATTCTAGACATAGGGAATAGCCTGGGCAAAGACATGGAAGCAAGAGGTGGTGTGCTGAGCACAGGAAGCAGATAATCAAGAAAGTTTGAAACATAGAAGTGTACATTTGGAAAGCAAGGTTGGAGCTGTGCTGTATTGGACTCTAACTGCCAAAGAGTTTGTATGTTGTTCTAAAGATGATAGGGAACCACTAAAGAATTTTTAACAAGGAAATTATGTGATTAGGTCTATGTGGAGGATGTGGAGTGGAGGGATGGATTGTAGAGGGGTGAGACAGGACTCTGGGAGAGCAGCTAAGAGACTATTGTAAAAGTTCAACAAGAGATGATGTCAGCCTGAACTAGATTGGTGGTTGTGGGAGAGGAATGGTATGAGATACATTGTGGAGGTAAAAATAGACGTAGCAGCTGACTAGCTCTGTTGGTTGAGGGAGAGGGGTTAGGGATGATTCTGAGGTGGCAAACCTCTGACTAGAAGGATAGTGGTACCATCAAACAGAAATAGGTGAGTTGGGACAGAGGGTGGGTATTGGGGAGAAGATGAGTTTTATTTTGAATGTGTTGAAGTTTAAGATGTCAGTGAGATGTCTGGCAGTCATTTGGCAATATGGAACTGGAATTCAGGAGATTAGGCTAGGCACTACAAGTTTGGGAATCATTTGCATAGAGATAGATGATGGTTGAATATCTGGGGACTAATGAGATCATGAAGGGAGCCAGTTAGAGAAGAGAAGCTCTAGAACAGATACAGAACAGAACATATTTCATGTTTAGAAGCCAAGAGAAGAATGATCTGAAAAGGAGCAGTTAGGTTGGAAGAGAGCATTGTCATGAAAACCAGGACAGAAAGCATAATACACAATGTCAGAAGCTGCTGAGTGGTCAAGTAAGGTGAGGAGTGGAAGAAAGACTAATAGATTTAGCATAGGATTAAAGGAAGAGGGGGGAGGACAGAATAAGTATCTATTAAGCACCTACTATGTGCAGGGCATTGTGCTAGTTGCTTTATAAGTCTCTCATCTGTTCCTCACAACAGCCCTGTGAGGTAGGTACTATTTTGACCCCCATTTTACAGTTGAGGAAACTGAGGCAAACAGATAAAATGACTTGTCCAGGGTCACACAGCTAGTGAGTGTCTGAGGTTGCATTTGAACTCAGGTCTTCCTGACTCTGGGCCCATTGTTCTATCCACTGTACCACCTAGCTGGAGAAACTTGGAGAATTCAGTTCCAATTGATGTTGGGACAGAAGCAGTTATTAAATGTTGGAAAGTGACTCAAGGTGTGTAAATGGAGGCAATGAGTATAATTTTTTTTTAATATTTTGGCTATCATTATTGTATATTTAAGTTTTAGTAATAAAAAAGGAAAAGGGGGGGGGGCAGCTTAAGTAGGGTAGTGGATAGAACACTGGCCCTGGAGTCAGGAAGACCTGAGTTCAAAATCCAGCCTCAAACACTTACTAGCTGTGTGACCCTGGGCAAGTCACTTAACTCCAATTGCCTCCCAAAAAATAAATATAAGGTAATTAAAAAAAATAGTTTGGCTATCAAGGGGAGAAAAAAATTATAGGACAGTGACTCAAGAGGATGGTTGAGTCATATCGTTTTTTTTTTTGTTTATTTGTTTTGTTTTGTTTTTAGGAGAGATCTGAACTGGCAGCAGGGAGGAAACCAGTAGTGAGGGAGAGACTGAAGATAAACTAGAAGGAATGCTCAAAGGGTCAAGATCCAAAGGGCAACCTTTGGGAGGAGATATAAGGCAATGAGATCAAAGACACAAGTGGTAGGGTTTGGCCCTTGCAAGATGATCCCTCTTCTTCCTCAGGGTCTGGAGCAAAGGGGTAGAGAATCAGAGGTCAACACAAATTTCTGTTCTGAAGCACAGGAGTAGTAGAGAAGGCAGATGGTTTTGGTAGCCAAGAGTTGGGCATTGGCAAGGCATGAGCTCCAGGAAGATAAGGGGGCAAGGTATTTAAGGATGGAAGACAGTGTATAATTGAACTGATCAACTATGTAGTGTTAAGACTGAAGGGAGCAGGGAGCAGGAGGACAAGTAATAGATTGAGGCGGCTTGAGGAAGTTGAAAGGATAAGAGGTTATGAGTCAGGTGGTGAATTCTGGTGTTTAGAATCATATAGGTTACACAGTTGGTTGATGGTGAGAACTGAGGTACTGCTCATTCCTGTATCTTTGGAGGAAAGATATGGGTCACGAGAGCTGAGGAGGTTTAACTGGGAGGACATTTCAATTGAGAGGATATCATAATTTGTTGAAGTTCTGAGTATGAAGGCAAACATTGGAATGCACACGTACAAACCTGTACTTACATGCCTTAACTTGAAAAAGGATGGAAAGAGATCTGGAAGGCAGTAGATTACAGTAATGAGGATCTAGGCCAGGGGTGGGGAACCTGTGACCTCAAGGCCACAAGTGGCCCTCTAGGTCCTCAAGTGTGGCCCTTTGACTGAATCCAAACTTCACCAAATAGATTTGTTCTGTAAAACTTGGACTCAGTCAAAAGGCCGCACCCGAGGACCTAGGAGGCCGTAGGTTTCCCACCCCTGATCTAGACAGAGTGATTTAGATGGATGGAGTAAACCTCAAAAAAGTTGCTTTATGTTGGCTGCAGAGGGTGGGTCTGGAAATGGAAGGGAGAAGCAAGAGTTATACCGACTCCTCCTGGCCCAATGTGTCAGGTTGTATGAAAGAGGAAAGGACCCGATACTAGAGAGTCCAGCTTTGTCATATGGAGGAAGCTAGGTTCCCTTGGGTTTAAGAAGATGTAACAAGTCAGGTCAAAAAGCATTTAAGTGTCAGGCACATATTCATGTTTTGTGCTGGGGATACAAAGAGAGGCAAAAGGATAGTCCTTGCTCTTTGGGGGCTCACATTCTAAGGGGAGAAACTGCATAGAAACAACTAGGTGGGTACAAGACTTTGCAACATGTAGGATGTGTGGTGTGAATATAAGAGAAGAGTTAAGAATGATATCAAGGTTGAGAGTCTGGGTGACTGGGAACATGGTGGTATGCTTGACAGGAATAGGGAAGTTGGGGAGAGGTGAGAGGTGTTTTGAAGGGAAAGATGAGTTCTGTTGGACATGTTGAGTTTGAGATGCCTATGGTGCATCCAGTTGAGATGTGCTAAAGGTAGTTGGTAATACAAGGTTGGAGCTTAAGAGAGAGACTTGGGCTGGATATACAGAGACTCATATTACTTGGAGATTTTTTTTTTGAAAGGACTGAAAAAGAAAGAGAAAAATAGATATAGCTGAAATTTGTGCCTTGGAGCTCCAAGATAGACTTTGTTATGAACTTTAGTACACACCCCATCCTTCCTATACTTTACAAATTGTAAGAAGAAAGCCTTATGTTTGGGACTGTTTTGTTGGATGAAAGTTGAGAGCACCTCCTGTTTTATTCTCAGAAAAGTCTGTAGTATGAGTAGCAGGAAATAGGGGTTGTGTTCACGTTTTTACTTAATGAAACATTGTCTGGAATTGAGAAAGAGCTAGTCCTGGGGTTGTCTTCCAGCTTTTCCTTATCCCTCCGACCTCCACCCCAGAAGCTTGGAGTTGGCAGTGACATGGCACTGGGAGCAGCAAGGATCAGCAGTCAGACATTTTACTGAGTGCTCACTGTGTGCTGAGCACTGGAATGCCAAGGGAAAAGTGAAGTAATCCTTATCTTCAAGGAGCTTATGGTCTTAATGAGTCTGGTATCCTGCTTGGGCAGGGAGGATTTGGTTATTGACAGTTTTTAAAAATATATGTCAACCTATGAAAATTTGTATAAAAACTTAGTGCTCTTACTAGTCAGTTGTATAAAATGTATTAAATATTAGGAGAGATCCCACCTTATTTTAATGTCTCTGCAACTTTAATGCCTTACCTTGTCTGAGCAAAAGCAGGTTCTTTCTGTCCCTCATAGACTAAAAAAAGAAAATTATGTGTTTCAAGGGCTATTTTGATCCATGGAAGGAGAAAGATAGAGATAAGCCTTCTGTTCATCTTAAGAATGAATATTGGGTAGAGGTGGGAAAGGACAACATGTGAGTCAGTAGTAGTATTATATAGGATATAAGGCCTGGCCCCAGTAACTTTTAAACCTGGATATGGAAGGATGAAATTTAAAATTTTTGGAATGGGACTAACAATATAACAACACTAGGAAAATTAATGAGGGAAAAAGATACCACCATGGCTTTGAATGATAATGAGTTTCCTTTGGAATTTAGTAAATTTTAACCTTACTCTGTAAGCTTCCTCAACTCCTAAAAGTAGATAGGTATAATACATAGTAGGGGTATGATAAACAGAGAATGTATAATGTGCCTTTTTCATCCAGATGGAATTAACAAATTCAGAGTTGAATGTGCCAGTTTTAAAAAGTAGAAAATTGCCAACTTTATCATGTGAACATGTAAATACTGGGTCTAATGTATTAAAATTTAGGATTGAAGTCCTCTTTTACCTGAGCAGAGACTTTTCAATATTTAAACCTTAGAGCTCTTAAAAATAGTTTCTTGGAGATAGGTTCCTCCCCACCCCCAATCCCCCTTAATTACTGCTGTTGTGCTTCCTAAAGGGTGGATTAATGGAATCCTATTACTCAGGTGTGGTCTGTTCTTAAAATAGTCTTATCAATTGGAAAATGTTCATGTTTTGTGAAAATGTAGGTGATATACTCTCCTGACCTATTGCGCTATTCCTGTCCTGTTGTGCTACCAATAGTGGAAGAATTTATGGAAGGAAGCCTGTGTAAGAGAGGTTCCAGACTATAGAACATGCTGAATAGCATTATACGTTGCGGTTCACAACAAGAGTAGCAGTGTTTGGGATCTTTGAACATACCTTTTTTGCTTGAAGGAAGATCTTTTTTCCATTAGAATCACGATGGCAATGGAAGAGCAGCAGCAGCCACAGAAGAATAATTTTTACTTGGAATTACCCAAAGTGGTGAGAATTAAACAGCAAATCATGTAATTCCTGAATTAATGTTAATTATGTTGACAGATGTGTTGTCTTTTCTCATAAAAGTAAATTTGCTAAGCAGAATTGCTAATTTTTAAGTTTTTTACATTAGTAAAATAACTTTAAAAAGCATATGTCTTTAAATGAAAATAGACCAAATAGACAGTTTGCTTAGTATAGTGTAAGCACCTAATTATACATTTGTCTTTATACTGTTGGCACTTAAATTCTTAATAATTGTCTCTTTTTTAGGAACTTCATGCGCACTTGAATGGATCTATTAGTTCTGCTACTATGAAGAAGCTAATAGCCAAAAAGCCAGACCTTAAAATTCATGATCAGATGACTATGATTGAGAAAGGAAAGAAAAGAACTTTAAAAGAGTAAGCATAAGGAGCTTTGTTAGGGACTTCGGGGGTTTTCCCATGTTTTCTGAGCTTGTAAGCAGAATGGCAAAACCACATTGGTTGCAGAGATTCAGTTTTTTTGAGCTAAAGGAAATGATAGCATATTATCATTATTATTACAATGAAAGACAAATGCTTGAGTTTCTCTATGAAGACAATTTTTGATGTTAGATAATAAATGTGTTTACATTTTGAAATTCATTCTGAGTCTTGTTGCAGATGTTTCCAGATGTTTCAGCTCATTCATCAGATTACCACCAGCCCTGAAGATATATTAATGGTAAGATATTACCAGGACTTTTTAGGATTTTTACATTATTACTTTTTGGGGGGGGGGGGCAATTGGGGTTAAGTGACTTGCCCAGGGTCACACAGCTAATAAGTGTTTGGTCTGAGTTCGGATTTGAACTCAGGTCCTACTGACTTCAGGGCTGGTGCTCTATCCACTGTGCCACCTAGCTGCCTCAAATTTTTCTTGCTTTTTTTGTTTGTCATGAGTCTGATGGAAGATTTTAAGTTTTTTGTTTTCAATAAGATCCCTTGTCAAAACCAATATAAATCATTTGCCTAGGAACTAATACATAAAGGTCAGTGCTTTTTAAAGATTAATCAGAGAGAGATTTAGTCTTAAGTCTGTCTTAACAAGTAGGGCAAAACAGATACATTTTCTGAAGTGAAATCTGTTCCCATGTTTCCATCTATAGCCTAATATTCTCTGGAACATTTTTTGCAGCTGAAGCTTTCCTCTAACATGTAGGATTTGCCTCCAGATGTAACCACATTGAGTGGAAGTTGCAGAAAGGCTTAGATAAAATATACGTATGATTCCTTAATACCACTGAGAATTGAATTCTATAGACCAGGGCTTCTTAAACTTTTTCCACTTACAGCTTTAAATTTAAGAAGCACTGCAGTATAGCCCATTGGGACTGACCATTATGGCATTGTTTATAGTCCTTATGCAAGTGGTGGGGGGAAAAATCTTAGTATTCTTAACTATTAGAAAAAAATGAAAGAGTGAAATGATTGCTCTCTCTATCTGAAAAATTCTCTTTTGGCTCATCTATTTTGAATACAAAAGAATTTTTCTGTGTGTTTGTAGCCCATTTATATTATAGTCAGATCTTTTTGTGTCATATTTGTCTACTAGACGATAAGCTCTTTGAGGACAAGAAAGAGTTTAATGCAGGTGAGAGAATACTGCATCTGAAGTCAAAGCAGCTGAGTTCAGTTCCCTCTCTGCCAATTACTACCAGGACAGACTTGAACAGATCAGTTATCCTTTCTGGGCCTAAGTTTCTGTAAAACATGGACTAGATGACCTCCAAGGTCACTTCCAGGTTTAATCTACAGACCTGTTGTCTTTTGACAGGGACTGTATCTTAATTAAACTTTTTATTTTTCACAGTACCTGCAAAGCACAGGGCTTTGCACAGAATAGGCTCTTAATGTTTCTTCAATTGAATTAGTAAATAATTACAGTAATATCCATAAGGTGATGAATTCTTTGACCCTGAAAACTAATGAATTAGAGACCTAAATGAGCAAATTAAAAATGGTTCTCAGTCCTATGTGAAAGCCAATAAAAAGGTCAAATGATGCTAAGAACCAGTTTTTAGACCATTTATGAATAATTACTATAGGTACTCTAAATGTGAGATTTGTCATACAACTAGAAGAAATGAATCACTTCAGTGATGATAATCCAGTGAATGAGACCAGGAGAAAAAAAGATGATTTATAAGCCTTCCTTGAAGAAAGAAACAGTGCTGTTGACAAAATTAGTTTCATAATATGCTGTGAGAAATGATGGTGAATAACCAATATCTTGGGGAGATTCAGAGGCTCTCCCCTTCTAAATTCCTCATTTTAAAAGTTCAGTTTTTCTTCAGGACATTACTGATAATGAAATTACATTGACTCTCCATCTTGGTGGTCAGATCCCACCCAACCTTGCAAGGATTTAATCTAAGGTAGGGAAGCTCAATGGGTTTTGCTTAGGCTTAGGTGGGATATACATTCTTTGAATTGATAGCTTAAAGTTATGAGTAGTCTGGTATAGAGAAATACTTTCCCTATCCAGGAGATACTTAGTCCTTCATTTTAATATAGCCAACTTCCAATCATATTAGCCAATTAGATTTGATTGCTGTTTGATGGACCACCTGCTGTTTTGAAGGGTATATAACTGTAAGTCCACCCACCATGATTATCTTTGGTCTAAGCGAGCTGGCCAAATGACAGTTCTTTTATTAGTAACCTGCTGGCCTTATTAATAAAATGATTAAATTACCCAGAAACTGTCTCTCTTGAACCTTTTTAAAAGTGACAATGCTTAAAGGCAACATGAAATATCATTTCTTGGAATACCTGGATTTATCCTACTTTGTGTTGCTCATTAAGAGCATAAGTTCATGATAACCATGAAAGTAATTGTAATTATACATCAAATTCCCGCTGCAAAGGATGGAGAGAGAGAAAAATTCTGCATAAACTTTTTTTAACTCATTGACTTCAGTGTTAAAGTGAGCACAAGAAGGATGCCCATTGGAGAAATAAAAGAGGCCAAGGCTTATAGACTGCTCAGAAGCATCATGCCTTTATGTCATAAATACTCTACCAAAGAGAAGGTAGGAAAGTATTAGATGTGAGGAACAGACATCCACACAAAGTGAAATTGACCACAACTTACTAGGCAGAAAATGACTAATTACTTATATGAGAATCATATTAGGATCATTCATCAACGTGCAATTACAGTGGACTAATCTGCATCAGTTTGGAAAATTAAAGGTGAGAAGATGTCATGACATGGCTGCAACAGTTTCAGTCAGATTTATTCAGGCAAATTGTTAATGAGCAACAAAAGACAAAGATGATGACCTTGATTATCTTTGCTGCAAAATTTTAACTGAAATAAAATAGTCACAAGAAGGTGTGACCCCAAAATTCCAATCCAATGTGAACAAAAAGACACCGAGGTACTCCAAACATTTTCAATTTATTAGGGCGTCCAGGAGTCCCTAATCATTTGTGTTCCAGATCTTCCTTAAGATCAGGAACCCCTTCTACCTGAGGGTGGCCAGTATTTATACAGAGTGACAATAAGACAGTTCTATTTCATGACAAGTTGGTGTCAGAAGTGGAGAAAACTTTAAGATTAGTTGAGGAGTGATTAATCATAATCACTGTGTCAGCAGACTTTTAAGTCTGTATTCTGTATCAGGTTTTTCTTGGAAAAAGCATTCCACCTGCAACCTTAGCAGGAATTTTCCTAGAAAATCAAACAACCAATATTTTTGTCAGCAGTATCTTAGGAGTTTAGGATTTGGTGGGCAAGAGGAAATGTCAACAGGTAGGAATGATAATGATTCATAGAAGTGAGGGATGTTAATGCTGTTACGACAAACTCCAGGGTTGATGTAATAGGATTTTCTGTAACAGACAATCATGATTTTATCCTACAGTCTACCATGATGTGCTAATGTGTAATATCATTATCACTAATATAAAAGAGGTTATTTGGCCCTAACGTATGTAACTTTTATCCTAACAGCATCAACATTCATAACTAACTTAAACTTCATCCTTTTCTGCTTAATTCACTAATGTAATCACTGATACCCATCAAATCACAGTAAATTGAGTATATACTGTTTAATTTGAGTAGGGGGTACCAAAATTATCCTCACAGAGGAGGAGGCCAAAAGGGCCCAGAAATCACCTTAGCCAACGTGCACTTGATCTTTCTAGCCAGAGAAAAATAGCATGCAAGGGAAATACCAGCTTAGAATAAAAACTCATTTGTAAAACATCGCAGAGGAGTATAGATAGATGGTACATTTTGAAGAGGAAATATTACCACATTTAATAGTAAAAAGCAATGGAAATGCAAATAGATCTAAGAAAAGCTTGGGGTCAGATGCAAATGAGCCATGTCATCTCAAAAGCATTCATCAAGAAAACTGACAAGGTCAAAAAATAGACATAAAATGGGACAATTAGTGTTTCTGTGAAATTCTGTTTCTGTCATTAGTGAGAGAAGAACCTCCATAGTTAAACTTATGATTTAATATTTTGTTTGTCTTCTGACAAAGTCTCTCTCATACATTAGGGTCATAAAAGAATCCTTGAAGGGAGAAAGAGAAGGGAATAAATTTAACTTAATTTTAGACAAATTTCATTTAAAGCCATGACTCAAGGTTTGTTAGAAGCAATAACGTATAGTAATAAAATTCTTCAGGGCTGAATTTTGCCCAGAAATATTTAATGGCAGAGGGAACTAGTGATAAGTGAAGGCAGAATTAAGGCCATTAGAAGTACAAATTTCAACAGATATTAAATAATCAAAGGAAAGGAAGAATGAGGGTTTAAAGACATATCATCATCTAGTAGCTTATCTAAAAAGATATGAGAACTGAAAGACAAAATTACCAGAACCTACTTTATTTAATCCTTACAGATGACTAAAACAGACTAACTTTTCATAATAATAATTTAATAATAAGATGACTATCAAATCACATAACAGTCTATGCTATCCCTTAACATTGGGGAAATGAGTCAAATAATCAGACCCTTATTTTCCCAGTTTCACTATTTTTCAAATTCCTTGACAAAACAAAATGATAACATGTGTCACTGAGAAAATAAGAAATATGGTTTTCACATTTTTAGTATCTGGCCATCAGATTTAGTTATGCTGCATCATGTTATACTTAAGTCATGGCTTTAAACTGTCAGTAATTATCACATCTCATGTTAGCTCTTAGTTTAAAAATCTACCTTCATTAAATTCTTCACTAGCATTGCTAACAAGCTTTCAGTGATTTTAACTTTATCTCCTTTCTTTGCTCCACAAACCTACTGATTAGAATTTTTTTAAATGGCTAAAGGAGAAGTAAAGGATATAGTCCAAAGATTCACTTATGAATTTAATTTAGAAGGGTGAGCAGAGCAGGTATAAATTTTCCAAGCCATCTTGTGAAATTTTCATATATTTTAGAGTGTGTAAGTTTTTTCTTTAAATGATCACTTCTGCTACTTCTGCTATGCATATTGATGAGTTCATTTTATATAATAATGTGTTACCAGGTCACAAAAGATGTTATTAAAGAATTTGCTGATGATGGTGTCAAGTATCTAGAACTGAGGAGTACACCTAGAGAAGAAAATGCAACAGGTAGATTCTAATATATACCTTAATTTGTTGTTGTTCAGTTGTTTTTCAGTTGTGTCCAACTCTTTGTGACCCCTTTTGGGTTTTTTTTGGCAAAGATACTGCAGTGGTTTACCATTTCCTTCTCTAGCTCATTTTATAGAAGAGGAAACTGAGGCAAAGAGGGTTTAGTGATTTGCCCAGCATCACACAGCTAGTAAGTGTCTGAAGCTAGGTTTGAACTCAGGTTTTCCTGACCCCAGGCCAAGTGTTTTATCCACTTTACCACCTAGCTCCCAATATACCTTAATTAAGTACCTAATAGACACCTAATTCATATAGCTTATCACTTCCTATTTTCTCTCCATTAAGTTTATAAATGGGATTAGTTAGGACTTACTTTTTTGTTGTGTTGTCCTCTGATTGTTTCATGTGTCTCCTCTCTCCAGCTAGATTGTAAACTTTCTGAGAGAGTGGTCTTGGCTTAAGCTCAGTTTTAAGCATGCAGTAGGCATTCAGTAAATATTTGTTGATATCTTGATTGATGTTT
Source organism: Vombatus ursinus (assembly GCF_900497805.2). Taxonomy (NCBI): domain Eukaryota; kingdom Metazoa; phylum Chordata; class Mammalia; order Diprotodontia; family Vombatidae; genus Vombatus; species Vombatus ursinus. Next base: position 18,455,110 of record NW_020954572.1, on the reverse strand, counting down.
TGTTTGGAAATGATTTAATAAGTGCTTCTTGAGTGAACAGTCTAGCTCTGCAGCTCTTTGTGCAGATCCTATTAATGAGTGACTTATGATCACACAAAGATCAGAAATTCAGGTACAGACCAAACTATATCTACACATCATCACTTCTTCTTAGGGCTACAAAACACTAAACCATAAAGACAACTCTGCAGAAAAGGTTTTTAAAATTATGTTATTACTTTTATGCCTTTTTTGTAGCTCTTTTATTTTTTATGCTGTGTAGTAAGAGTACTTCCATGTGGTTTTGCCTCTTTGGTTTGATATCTGAAGGTGATACTGTTTCCTGGCCGTTATGCAAAGCACACTGAATGAGACTTTTCCACTAAAGAGGATCCGGATGGTCCTTTATAGGAGCAAAATGGAAACTATGTTGTTGCCTGTAGTGACCCATACTAAGTAACCCATGATTTCAACCTCAGGGTCATCTGGACTCTTCCTTCATATCCAGTCAGTTGCTTAGTGTTGTCTGTTCTCCCTTCACAATCTTTCTTGCATCTGCCCTATCTCTCTCTTCATAGGTTTACTACCCAGCTTTACACAGCCATCACCTCTCACTGGGACTACTGCAGGAGTCTCCTAATTGAACTCCTTGCATACAGTTTTTTACCCCACACAGCTGCCAGAATTAACTTGATGAAGTGCCCAGGCTTGCCTAGCTCAATCTTTCACTGTCCTTATTGCCTCTGGGGTATGTAAAACCCTTTAACATGTGGCACAAACCTACCTTTCCAGACTTGTTTCCTCTCCCTTCCCTTCACGTACTCAGTATTTCTCCTTAATACCTATCACCTGAGTTAGCATTGTCACTTATACTCATACCTTCTTCCAGACTGGCCCCCATGATGGGAATTCATAACTCCTCTCACCTCTGCCTCTTAGAAGCCTTAATTTCTTGTAAGGCACATCTTAGGTGCCCCCTCCTCCATTATGACACCTTTTCCTGATTTCTGCACTCCCCTTCTCAAATTATATGTGTGTGTGTATGCACACACACATATTTTATTGCATCTGCCAGTAAGACAAGCTCCTTCAGGTTAAGACTTTTCTTTGTCTGTACATTAGAACTTCCTAACACAGTGATTTGCACATAAGTATTTAATTTTTCTTGAATTTTAATGATGGAAAAATTCCTTGGCAGATAAAAATTAAGTTGGGATCAAGTGAAATATTTTAATAATTTCTAGAATGTGACATATATATATATATATTATAATATATATCAGTGAAGACTAGGTATGATTTGGATGTAGTCTGGAGAGTTGTGTAGGTAATCTTCTACAGAAGCCAATAACTAAAAACGAAGGGCTAAAGAATTTCCATTACTGTCAGCTTTGCTATTGAAATTTATAGGCCAGTAAAATTTTTGGTGGGTAATTGTTTTGAAATAATTACCAAGATTATTTTGTAGTTGAAGCAAGTAATTGAAATGGGGGGGTGAAGAATCTTCATTTATATTTTTAAACTTTAGAATAAACATTGAAATATACACAGAACTTTTCCTGAAAAAGGAATAGGAGGAATGATGCTAATTAGCCGTATCTAGGGGCTTTTTCTGGTGGGGGGAGGACATTCAAAAGTCAGCTACTAAGGGAGAACTAACTCATCAGAGGTTAAAGATTTGGGTACCTAGGAATGTTAATTTTTGCTGCTGACCTAGGGGATAAACTTTGAGTATGGAAGACTGGAATCTTCTTTTCCCTACTAAGAAGGGAAACAAATACTTAAAATTTTAAAAGAGGTTACTTTAAAAAAAAAAAAAAAAGGATAGTGCTTTAGCTCATGGCCCTTTTCCTGACATGAAAATGTTTGCACAGGAATGTTTCTGTTTATGGTGACATTTTGCTCAAGTTCACGTGAGTGTTTGCATGTACCCTTCTTAGGTATGACCAAAAAGTCTTATGTGGAAGCTGTTCTAGAAGGCATAAAACAGTCTAAACAAGAAAATTTGGATATTGAGGTGAGGTAAGAAACATTATACCTTTTACTACAAAAACAAGAACATGACATTTTACTGCTGAATCTCAGGTGTGATTGGTTTCTTTGGAATGATCAGTGACATATTTGTAGCTTAATACTCTGATGTGTGTTTTAGTAGTGAAATACATTGTTCTCTGCCTACAAATTTTGAAATCATTTTAAATATTAGCAGCAACAAAGAATCTTGGCCTTAGAGGCAGTGTGGGGCAGTGGATCAAGTACAATATTTTGAATGAGGACCTGGGTTCAAATCTTGACTCTGCCACTACTACCTGTCAGAATATTGGCATTTCATCTCTGGGGCTCAATTTTCTTTTGTAAAATGAGGGGGTTGGAGTAGATGAATTAGAATGTTCTTTGGTTCTGCCTTTTATATGCTTTAACTCACACATCCAAATGAAACAATGTAACTCTGGGAGTATGCAGAGCTACCCCTTTTATGGACTATGGGGAAACTGTCTCCATTCACATGTAAAGTTAAAATGGTGACCTCTTCTTTTTGTGCTACCAAAATACAATGGGTGAATGACTAAACAAACTGGTATGTGGACATAATGGTATATTCTTGTGCTGTAAGAAATTGATATATGTGAAGAACTGAAAGGATTTAAATGAATTGATTCAGAATGAAGCAGAACTAGAAGCATTTACAAAATTACAATACTGATGTAAATAAAACATATACTAAGCAGAAACTGAATTTTGTCATTGCTCTAAGAAAAGAGATAATAAAGCATATTTCCCTCTTCTTGAAAAAAGGTGGGCAAATATGGGTATAGAATGTTACATATAAAGTTTTCCTTTTTTAACAAAGGAAGATCCAGTTCTGTGTGTTGAGCATATATGGAAATGACTGTGATGTAGTAGTAAAAAGCTTCAATAAAACTTATTTTAAAAATAAGATAGTGAACTCATTCCCCAATAGAATTGAACATATTGTGACATAATTGTGTAATAAGTATTCCTAGAATGTGTTTCCCACCAAGTATTGCTTTCATTAGTCATATTTGTTTTACACGCACACACACACACATTCACACACCCATATCTGTAGTCTTTATACCGATGGTCCTGCTTTCTTTTTGGCTATATATTTGTTCACTGTCAACTGTTCACCTGTATTGCAGATATTTAATAGCAATAGACAGAAGAGGTGGACCTTCAGTAGCAAAAGAGACTGTTAAACTTGCCAAAGAATTCATCCTTTCCTCTGAGGGTACTGTCCTTGGCCTTGACTTGAGTGGAGACCCCTCTGTAAGTTTTTCTCAAAAGTAGTTACTCTTATTTTGTTATTATAGGGCAAGATGTTTTAATTGAAAAAGCACCTCACATAAGTCCTATGACTTCATGTCCTCCCAAAGGATTCTCTGAGCATGAGAAGTTCCATTATTGTCTTCGTTTGTCCATTTGGCAGAAAGGGATGACTTGAGGAGTCATCAAGAGTCTTGAAATTTAGGCAGGTCTATTTGGTCCATTCTACTTTCCACTTCTGCAGCATCCCAAGGTTATTGTTAGTTTTATATAGTGGAAAGAGCCGAACTTAGAGACAGAAGACCTGGGTTGTGGTCTTAGCTCTATCATGAACTCAGTTACCTTGGACAAGGTTTAACCTCACTGGACCACAGTTTTTATCTATTATGTACTAGGCACTGTGATAGATGCTGGGGATACAGCAGTCTCTGCCCTGGAGGGGTTTGCATTTTGCCAGGGGAAACAACATATACACGTATATGTAAATATAAAAGGTAATGGCGGGGAGGGGCACTCAGGCTGAGCTTGAAGGATGCTAGGGATTCTAAGAGGTGGAGGGAAGGAGGGCCCTAATTCCAACCATGGGGAGCCTCTATAAAAGTACAGAAGTAGGAGATGGAATGTTGTGTTTGGGAACCAAAAGGTGCTTTTGAAAAGTGTGAAGGAGTAATACGTAGTAAGTCCAAAGGGGTAAGCTGTATTTAGATTGTGAAGTATATTAAATGCCAGGCAGAAGTTTGTATTTTATCCTAGATATATGACAATAGAGCTTTGGGGGCAGAAGAATGATGTCATCAGATATGGGCTTTAGGAATACCATTTGGGCAGCTGTGTGGAAGATGGATTGGAGAAGAGAGACACGTAGGGCAGGAAGAGCAATTAGGAGGCTAGCGCTGCAAGCCAAATGAAGGGTGTTGAGGACCTCAGTGTAGTTGTAGTTAGTGAGGGTAGAGAGGTAAATGGGGATGGATGAGAAAGATGTTGTAGAGGTAGGATCAACAAGACTTGGCAACTGAGTTAGATTCGAGGATGTAGAAAAACGAAGCATTTTATGTATGATGACTCAGATTGCCAGCCTAGTTGATGAAAAGAATGATAATGTCTTCAGTAAGGAAATTGGGAAGAGGAAGTCTATTTTTTTTATATATTGAGTTTTACATGCCTGCATTTGGAAATGGTGATGTGGAACTGGACCTCATGAGAAAGACTAGAGCTATAGATGAGAGATCTGGAAGTCACCAGCATAGAGGTGATTATTGAATTCATGGGAGCCGATGAGATAACCAAAATAGAAAGTAAACAGAGAAAAGAGAAGTGGACCAACGACAGAACTTTGGAATACACCCACAGTTGGGGGCTAGACATGTATAATGATCAAGCAGAGGTGACTGAAGAGTGACCAAACTGGAAGAGAAGCAAGAGATAACAGTGTCACAAAAATCTAAGGCATTTGTCCAGGAGGAGAGAGTGGGCAACATTATCAGAAGCTGTAGAGAGGTTAAGAATGATCAGGACTGTGGAAAGGCCACTGGATTTGGCAATTAAGAGATCATTCGTAACTTTGGAGAGAGCAGTTTCATCTGAGTGGTGAGGTTGGAAACCAGACTGCAAGAGATTACATAGGGAGAGGAGAGAGGCAATGATGGGGTATAGACAGCTTTTCCTAAGAGTATGGCTGTGAGAGGGAAGCATGATTTAGTGTCCTGTGGGGATGGCAGAGTCTAGAGGGGATGTATTAAGGATATAGGAGAGCGGGTATATTTGTGAGAAGCAGGGAAGGAATTAGTGAATAGGGAGAGACTGCAGGTTAGAGGGGTGGAAGGTGATTACAGGGTTAGTCTGTCAGATAGAAAGGGATAGGGTCAAGGGTACAAGGATTGGCCTTGGTGGGAAGTGATAATGGGGGATGGTGTCAAGGGGTTTTTGATGTGTAGAAGAGGAGAGCAGGGAGTTCACAGCAAAAGACCTTCTTTCCCAGTGAAGTAAGAGGTGGGGTCTTCTGTTGAAAGGTTGTAGGGATGGGGTAGTGTGAGCTGCTTGAGGAGAAAGAGGTTTGGGACAGTTGCTCAGGATAACAACATAGTGAGGAGTAAAAGGATTTCCTTGTAGAAGTGAGGGCCCAGTTGACATTAGTTAATATAAATTTGTATTGAACCCAGTCAGGCCAGTTGTGTGGCATCCTACAGCACTGTTCAGCAGCATATCAGGAGAAATGAGGGTAATCTAGAGTTAGGATTTAGCAAATCATGAATAGCGAAAGTACAAGAGGGTAGAAGATTCTAGAGTAGAGGATGTGATCATCTCTAAGGCCAGTCTCTCTTCCCTCCCCATCTGTCCCCTTCCTCCTCCCAAAAATGACTAACAGTCCTAAATAACATATACTCACAAAACTTGACTTTCAGCTTAAAATTCCTTTAAGAGACTGTCCACATCTTGCTTTGCACTCTGAGATCACTATTGGTGACAGTATTGTGCTTACCTAATCTTGACCACTATCTCCTCCCAGTTTATTAAAGCGTTTATCAAATAGCATGGCTAATTTCTCCAGTTTATTCATAAGTTCTCATGTAGCCTTATTTTAACTTTTCTCTTTAAGGCAGGACATGGGAAAGACTTTTTGGAACCTCTTTTGGAAGCCAAAAAAGCAGGTCTGAAACTGGCATTGCATCTTTCAGAGGTAAATAATAGTCTCAGACAAGAATAATCCTTTTTCCACTATCACATGGGGAAAGTATACAATTAGAAATAACCAGGAAGTGGTTGGAAGAAAAGGGAGTTTTGAAAATATGTTGAAAGGGAAAAGGTAGACTTTGGGGGAGATATGAATTAAGACAAACTGTTGCAATTTATACATGACTTTTTCCTTTCTGGCAGTGTTCTTATTTGGGGTTTTGAAGGTCAGTGTTCAGTCACATTCTAGTTCATAATCACAGTATTCAAAACAACCTAATATCAACATCTTTCCAGAATTAGAAAAATAAACAAGAACTTCCCATCATCTTTGTTATTGAAAGCATTGATTGAGTGTTTCCATGTGCTGAGGATGAAACAAAGCATACTAGTTTCACTTGTCCCAGGGCATGACATTTCAGTGGGTATTTGAAGTGACATGGAAATGGGAAGAGACAGGGAAAAAGACTGTTTATCATGTATGTGGCAAGCAAGGAGATGAGGAGTCACTTCTCAGTTGCCAAACATCTGGCAGTGGCAGGACTGTACCTGGTATGTGGTGATATGGCCCAAACCACCAACAGGATGAAAATTAGCTGGAGGAAACACTTCCATCCTGGGAGAGCTCAGATCCGTGATTTTTCCTCTGGCACCTCCAGGTCTGTCTGGTTGTCCATACTTCCAGTCTCTCTTCTCACCCTATCTGTCCCCTTTCTGCCCCAAAAAATGACTAACAGCTATTAATAACGTACACTCACAAAACTTGAATAGCAAAGATTGGTTTTCATCCTCAAAGTAATGTGCATTTGATTAAGAAACCCATTCCTTTTTTTCCAGTGATATAAGTATAAGGTAGAGAGGCACTACTCCCCATTTTACAGATAGAAAAACTAAGGCAATTGAGATGCTATTGGGCCAGTATCAAAAAGCCATTGGTAAACTTAAGAATTTTGGTCCCAGTTTATTGTTTTGTGTAAACTACCAGGTAATCTTCTTTTGCCCACACAATGTCAAGTACAGCAAGCAGCTTGACTAAGTTTAAACTACACAGACTATGTATGAGCATAACAGAAGAATGTGTTCCTCAACCTGAGTTATCTTTAATCCATGTATGCACTTCTTTCCCCAAAATGTACTCACTCCCTTAAGCCTTTGAGATTCCTATTTTTATTCCTACTTTTTTCCATTGCTTATAAAACATTTAAAACACTTTGAACGTTAACCTGGGCTTTCTAAAAATAAAAACAACCGTCTGATAAACCTTAAGTGCAGAGATACTTTTGTAACCCTGTGATTGTGGGACACAGCTAACTTTGCCAAAACAAAACATTAATGAAATGAGGTCTAGAGGAATCTAGTATAGTGGCTAAAAAGGAAGGGGAAAAAAGGAGAGTGAAAAAGATTCATCAGAAGAAAACAAGGTGAAGTGTGAATTCCTGCTGTGCATCAGCAGCTCAGAGCCACATAGCTAGCAATGATAGCTGCAGAAAAAGAAGCTGAGAACCACTGAATCCGGCTTTCTTTTTTAAACCTACATAGATATATTTATATGTATCATTTTTAGATTCCAAACCAAGAAAAAGAAACCCAAGTCCTCCTGGGGCTGCCTCCTGACCGAATTGGCCATGGGACATTTCTCAATCCGTGTGTAGGAGGGTCACTGGATCTGGTGGAGTTTGTTAAACAGCACCGTATACCATTAGGTGAGGTCCAGATCACTGAGAACTCTTCCAAGTCCCCCCCTCCCCCCAGCTTGTAAGCTATACTTTGAAAGGCACCACTTGAAAAACAAAAGAGAAAAATAATGGCTCACTTAATGCTGTTCTAAAATAAAAACTTGTAATAATATTTGTTGGGTGTGGCTAGGTTGTACAGTGGACAGAGTGCCAGGTCTAGAGTCAGGAAGACTCATCTTTCCGAGTTCAGATCTGACCTCAGACACTTACTAGCTGTGTTACCTTGGGCAAGTCACTTAACCCTGTTTGCCTCAGCTTCCTTATCTGTAAAATGAGCTGGAAAATTAAATGTAGTATCTTTGCCAAGAAAACCCCAAATGGGATCACAAAAAGTTAGACATGACTGAAATGAGTGAACAAAAAACAATGACATCTGTTAAGAAAAAAAATGCAATATTTATTTAAAAACCTACAAATTCAGAAAAAATCACAAGTATTTCAGATATTTGCTAGCCAATGCATACTTCTATTTTTCAAGATCTTTAGGTCTAGAAGTTATTTGGACAAAAACAAATTGCAATATCTTTTACACGTGAAGGGAGTCTTTCCACCCCCAACTTCCTAATTCCTTAGATCCTGCCTCAGTAAAGGAAGGATTGGCAAGATGTAAACCTGTCCTAGAGCACTGTGGCCTGGACCTGTGTCCAGGCTAGAAAATATGCTCACCTGGGGTTCAACAGAGTGCTCTTGGCTTCCCTTTGCTTATAAGTAAGGATAGTCAGTCAGTATGCATTTATTGTCTATGTGCCAGGCATTGTGCTAAGCACTAGGTATACAAAGAAAGGCAAAAGACAGGCCCTGCTCTTAAGGAGGCCACATTTGGGAACAAGGATTCTCAAAGTGGTCATTTGTGCATCAGCCTGAGAGGTAGGTGAAATAGGCTTTTATTTCTCATTTTGACAGATTTCTCAACATGAAGTATAGAGGCAAGTCCGTAAATATTTCACCAAGAAAAGTCTAGTATTTTGTGATAGGAATTTGGTAATATTATAAATTAGACTTAGAGTATACTTACTTTGCTTAAGAACAGTAGGTGAGGGCAGCTAGGTGGCGCAGTGGATAGAGCACCGGCCCTGAAGTCAGGAGGACCTGTGTTCAAATCTGGCCTCAGACCAAACACTTGACACTTACTAGCTGTGTGACCCTGGGC